>NW_024082310.1:53202-240433 GCF_003009895.1 Hyaena hyaena | reverse complement strand
TCTCTCAGGTTTTGTAAGGTTTCCAATGTCTTCAGATCTTTTCTGTGTGATGTATGGGCGCGAGTGCAAGTACGGAGCTCCTTACTTCTCCGCCATCTTGCCCTCTCCAGCCTAAGATCTTCTGTTAAAGACCTCACTTATGTCCTCAACTCTTTTTTTTTCTCCACTCTTTTCTCAAGTCCAGTGAGTATCTAAGGTCATTACTGTAATTCTCTATCTGGCTTATTACTTATATCTGTTCCGCTTAGGTCTCTTATTGTGGTTTCCTCCTGCTCTTTCATTTGGGATATATTCCATTGTCTCTTCATTTTGTCTAACTCCCTGTGTCTGTTTCTCTGTTATGAAAGTCAGAAAAGTCTTCTGCACTAGAAAGCAATGTTCTTATGAAGAAAAGATCCTATAGTTCCCTGTAGTTCAGTGTCACCCTTCCCCAGGGCCTGGCCTCTTAGTGAGTGTCCCTGTGTGTGTTGCATGCGCTCTGCTGTTGTGTTCTGACCAACTTTTCCTTTAGTCCAATCATCTGCCATGGCTCTCTTTGCTTGTTATGAGCTGTGTTTGGTCTGCAGCAGAGGTTGGGTGCATTTTAACCTCTTGTGCCTTGGTCTGCTTGTGAAATGAGATCTGCCACCACCACTACCACTGGAACTGAGGCCCAGAAAAATGTGTGGGTTGGGAGATGTGATGTTGGTGGGAGTTTGCTCTGGTCTTCTGGGCGAAGGGACCTGAAGCCCTAGAACTAAAGCAAGTGAGAGTGGAAAGGTCATATCCACCAAAGTAATTGGGGCAGGGCTTGTAAGCAAGTTAGGTATTGAGTGTCAGCACCACTCTGGCTTCCACAGGTGGGTTTCTGTTTATGCTGAAGGCAGAGGAGGGAAATGGCATCTCTCAATTCCTTTGTTCATGAAGTGATCTCCCTATGATCCTTGCAACTCTGGACACACTCTGAAATGAGTCAATAACTCTCCTTGTCATATTTCCCAGGAGTTTTTCAAACTGTTGGTTATGTGCTGTCATATGCATGAGCTATTTGTCATGCTGTCTCTTTAAGGGCAAGGACTCAGCTTCTTAACACCCTCTGGGCTCTTCCAGAGCTGAGCCTGCTGATTTTTAAAATTCCAGATTTTATGTATGGCTGGTTTCAAGAACTTCTGGAATTTGGCCCCTCTCACTTTCAAAGCCAAATTTTACAGAGACTCATCTTCCCTGTGTGGGCTCCTTGATGTGATAGCAGCTCCTCTGCTCCCTCCTGACTGCACAGAGCCATGGTCTATTTTGCCCCCAAACTCCATCTCCACATTTTCTACCTTCTTTAATGTAGTCTCTTCTCTACCTTTAGTTGTGAAGTTTGTTCTTCTGGTCTTTGGATCATTTTCTGAATTATTTACACTAATGTGAGTGTTATCTGGTTGTATCAATGGGATGAGGTATGCTTAGGGGCCTCCTGTTTCACCATCTTCCCAATCTCCCATATTTTTTTTCTCTTGCAGCATAATTTACAATAGCCAATATATGGAAGCAACACAAGTGTCCATCAATAGATGAATGAATAAGGAATATGTGATCCAAACACTTAATTATTACTCAACCATAAAAAAGAATGAAATATTGCCATTTGCAGCAAAACGGATGTACCTAAAGGGTATTATGCTAAGTGAAATAAGACAGAGGAAGAGAAATACTATATAATTTCAATCATGTAGAATTTAAGAAAGAAAACAAAGAAGAGAAAGAGACTCAAATACAGAGAAGAAAGCGGTGATTGCCATGTGGGAGGTGGCTGAAGAAATGGGTGAAATAAATAAAATAGATTAAGAGTAAACTTACCTTGATTAGAGAGAAATGTTTCAAATCTTTGAATCATTATTTTGTGCATGTGGAACACTATATAATAGCTTGTTAATTCAATTACAAGTTAAAAAAGAATGTAAAAGACTTACATCTTTTAAATGTAAGTCATATGAAGTCATTCCTCTGTCTAAAATTTTTCAATGAGTTCAAATTATTGGTAGTATCGCTAACTGGTAACAAATCAATCTTCTTACCAAAACAGCTAGAAAAAAAAATGAAAACTATAAATTCACATTTTTATAAGCATCAGGGACTGGAAATAGTTTAAGGCTTTAAAATCAAGGAAATATCTGTCTTGCTCACCAAGTTTCTTCTCAATAACATGGGATAACAGTAGGACTTATGTCATATGGACTTTGTGAATGCTCTTCACACAGATTCTAAAGAGAAGATAATTGGAGAGAGGTGAGCTGCAGTTGATTTTTCCTGTGAGACTTTTTAAAATTCCAGATAGAGAGGGAGGCAGGATGGTGGAGAAGTAGGGAGCTCCGTACATTTTGCTCACCCCCAACTCTCAAACAGAGAAGGCGTGAAGCCATAGGACACTGAAACACAGGTGTTTGAGAAGAAAAGAGACAGCGTCCACAAAGAAATCAACTTCATAGGGATACCTCAAGAAACAAGCCAAAGTACACATGGTGGAGAGTCCCGAATACCACTATGAGTAGGGAAATAAAATGATTAAACTCTCAACAAGAGAGACCAGGAGACACCATTCAAAGAACACTTCCTGAACGGACAGGCCCTGGACAGTCAATGAACCTTTTTTAATATAGCAGTACTCGCAGGTGCAGAGCTTATAACAAGCTTTTAAAACTCACAAGATACAGAAAGCTAGCTAAAATGGAAACAGAAGAACTCTCTTCTAAAGAAATTCCAGGAAAAAAATGACAGCTAAAAAACTTCTCAAAACAGATAAAAGCAATATAACTGAACAAAAATTTAGAACAATAGTCATAAAATTAATCGCTGGGCTTGAAAAAGGCATGGAAGACAGAAAAGAAACTATTGCTACAAAGACTATGGAGCTTAAAATAGTTTTGATTAATTTAAAAATGCTATAAATGAGATGCATAATAAAATGGAGGTGTCCAATGTATGAATTGAAGAGGTAGAGAGGAGAATAGGTGAATTAGAAGACACAATTATAGAAAAAGAGGAAGCTGAGAAAAAGAGACATAAACAGATCCAGGAGCAAAAAAGGAGAGTTCAAGGACTGAGAGATAAAATCAAAGGGAACAATATCCCTATCATAGGAATTCCAGAATTGGAAGAGAGAAGGAAGGGCGCTGAAGAAGTCCTTGAACAAATTAGAGCAGAGAACTTCCCCAATCTGGGGAAGGAAAAAGACATTGAAATCCAAGAGGCACAGAGAACTCCCCTCAGACATAACCTGAATCGATCTTCTACATGACATATCATAGCGCAAATGGCAAAATATAAGGACAAAGAGAGAATTCTGAAAGCAGCTAGGGATTCAAGGGCCCTAACATACAAAGGGAGACATATCAGAGTAGTAACAGACCTATCTACTGAAATGTGGCAGTCCAGTAAGGAAAGGCAGGAAATCTTCAGTGTGATGAACAGAAAAAATGTGCAGCCAAGAATCCTCTATCCAGCAAGTCTGTCATTCAGAATAGAAGGAGAGATAAAGGTCTTCCCAAAGAAACAAAAATTGAAAGAATTCATTACCACTAAGCCAGCCCGACAAGAAATCCTAAGGGGGACACTATGAGGGAAATGTTGCAAAGAACACAAGGTACCAGAAACACCACCACAAGTATAAATCCTACAAAGAACATGCTGATTCTAAACCCATATTTTTCAATAATAACACTGAATGTAAATGGACTAAATGCTCCAATCAAAAGACATAGGGTAGCAGAACGGATTAAAAAAATCCATCTATTTGCTAGCTACAAGAGACTCATTTTAGATCTGGGGACACCTTCAGATTGAAAGTAATGGGATGGAAAAATATCTATCATGCTACTAGAAGTCAAAAGAAAGCTGGAGTAGCCATACTTACATCAAACAAACTGGATTTTAAAGTAAAGGCAGTAACAAGGGATGAAGAAGGGCATTATATAATAATTACAGGGCCTATTCATCAGGAAAAGCTAACAATTATACATGTCTATGCATTGTATATGGAAGCACCCAAATACATAAACCAATTAATCACAAACAGAAACAGTATTATTGATAAGAATGTGCTGATAGTAGGGGATTTTAATACACCATTAACAGCAACGGATAGATTAACTAGACAGAAAATCATTAAAGAAACAATGGATATGAACGACATATTGGACCAGTTGGATTAGACAGATATATTTAGAACTCTACATCCTGAGACTAGGGAATTCACATTCTTTTCAAGTGCACATGGTACATTCACCAAGATAGATCACATAATGGGTCATAAAGCAGCCCTCAGTAAATATAAAAGAATTGAGATCATACCATGAACACTTTCAGATCACAATACTTTGAAACTTAAAATCAATCACAGGAAAAAGTCTGGAAAACCTCCAAAAACAAGAAGGTTGAATACCGTACTAAAGAACAAATGGGCCTATCAGGCAATTAGAGAATAAATTTAAAAATATATGGAAACAAATAAAAATTAAAATTAAAAAATCCAAACTCTTTGGGATGCTGCAGAGGCAGTCCTAAGAGGAAAGAACACTGGACTCCAGGCTTATTTCAAGAAACTAGAAAAAGCACAAATAAAAAATATAACAATGCACCTAAAGGAACTAGAAGCACAGCAATAAGAGCACCCTAAACTGAGTAGGAGAAGAAAAGTAATAAAAATCAGGGCAGAAATAAAGAATATAGTACCACCAAAAAAAAAAAAAAAAAAAAAAAAAAAAAAAAAAAAAAAAAAAAAAAAAAAAAAAAAAAAAAAAAAAAAAAAAAAAAAAAAAAAAAAAAAAAAAAAAAAAAAAAAAAAAAAAAAAAAAAAAA
The DNA here is from genome assembly GCF_003009895.1 of Hyaena hyaena. Taxonomy (NCBI): domain Eukaryota; kingdom Metazoa; phylum Chordata; class Mammalia; order Carnivora; family Hyaenidae; genus Hyaena; species Hyaena hyaena. The sequence continues at coordinate 235,612 of NW_024082310.1, read as the reverse complement.
AAACTCAATAGTTCCACAGACCAATGAAACCAAGAGTTGGTTTTCTGAAAAAATACACAAAATTGACAAACCTCTACCCAGGCTTCTCAAGAAAGAAAGAGAGAGACAGAGCATCCAAATAGAAAGAATCATGAATGAAAATGGATTTATTACAACCAATACCTCAGAAACACAAGCAATTATTAGTGAATACGAAGAAAAATTATATGCCAACAAACTGGAAAACCTAAAGAAATGGACAAATTCCTAAACACACATTCACTACCAAAATTCACACGGGAAGAAATAGAAAATCTGAAGAGACCCATAACTAGTGAAAAAATGGAATCAGTTATTAAAAACTCTCCCAACAAATAAGAACCCTCAGCCAGATGGCTTCCCTGGGGAATTATATCAGAAATTTAAATCAGAATTAATACCCATTCTTCTGAAGCTATTCCAAAAAATAGAATTCGAAGGAAAACTTCCGGACTCATTTTATGAAGCCAGCATCACTTTGAATCCCAAACCAGACAGAGACACAGCAAAAAAGAGAACGATAGACCAATATCCTGGATGAACAAGGATGCAAAAATCCTCAACAAGATACTTGCAAATCGAATCCAGCAGCACATATAAAGAATTATCCACCATGATCAAGGGGGATTCATTCCTGGGTTACAGGGCTGGTTCAATATTCCCAAATCAATCAATGTGATACATCACATCAACAAAAGAAAAGATAGAAGCCATATGATCCTGTCCATAGACGCAGAAAAGGCATTTGAAAAAATACGGCATTCCTTCTTAATAAAGACCCTTGAGAAAGTTGGGATAAAAGGAGCTTACTTAAACATCATAAAAGCCATCTATGAGAAGCTGTCAGCTAACATCGTTCTCAATGGGGAAAACCTTAAGCTTTCCCCAAGATCAGGAACACGACAGGGATGTCCACTCTCACCACTGTTGTTTCACATAGTGCTGGAAGTCCTAGCATCAGCCATCAGACAACAAAAGGAAAGAAAAGGCATCAGAATTGGCAAAGAAGAAGTCAAACGTTCACTTTTCGCAGATGACATGATACTCTACATAGAAAACCCAACAAACTCTACCAGAAGCTTACTAGAACTAATCCACTAATTCAGCAAAATTGCAGGGTAGAAAATCAACGTACAGAAATCAGTTCCATTTTTATACACCAACAATGAAGCAACAGACGAGAAATCAAGAAACTGATCCCATTCACAATTGCACAAAAAAACATAAAATACCTAGCAGTAAACCTAACCAAAGATATAAGACATCTGTATGACGAAACCTATAGAAAACTTATGAAGGAAATTGAAGAAGACAAAAAGAAATGGAAAAACATTCCATGCTCATGGATTGGAAGAATAAATATAGTTAAAATGTCATTACTACCCAAAGCAATGTACACATTCAATGCAATCTCAATCAAAATTGCACCAGCATTCTTCTCAAAACTAGAACAAACTATCCTAAAATTTGTATGGAACCACAAAAGACCCTGAATAGCCAAATATTGAAGAAGAAAACCAAAACAGGAAGTATCACCATCCCAGACTTTAGCCTCTACTACAAAGCTGTCATCATCAAGACAGTATGGTATTGGCACAAAAACAGACACAGACCAATGGAATAGAACAGAGAACTCAGAATTCAACCCACAAATGTATGGCCAATTAATATTTGACAAAGCGGGGAAGAGTATCCAAGGGAAAAATGACACCTTCTTTAACAGATGGTGTTGGGGAAATGGACAGCAACATGCAAAATAATGAAACTGGATCACTTTCTTACACCATACACAAAAATAAACTCAAAATGGATAAAGGACCTGAATCCATCAAAACCCTAGAGGAGTAAGCAGGTAGCAACCTCCTTGACCTCAACCACAGCAGTTTCTTATATGACACATCCTCAAATCTGAGGGAATCAAGAGCAAAAATGAACTATTGCGACATCATCAAGATAAAAATATCTGCGCAGCAAAAGAAACAATCAATACAACTAATAGGCAACCGACTGAATGGGAAAAGATAACAGCATATGACATATCAGATAAAGGGCTAGTATCCAAAATCTATAAGGAACTCACCAAAATCCACACCTGAAAAACAAATAATCCAGTGAAGAAATGGGTAGAAGACATGAACAGACGCTTCTCCCAAGAGGACATCTAGATGGCCAACAGACACATGAAACGATGCTCAGCGTCCCTCCTCATCAGGGAAATACAAATCAAAACCACACTGAGATACCACCTCACGCCAGTCAGAGTGGCTAAAATGAGCAAATCAGTTTACTCTAGATGCTGGCGATGATGTGGAGAAACGGGCACCCTCCTACACTGTTGGTGGGAATGTAAACTGGCACAGCCCCTCTGGAAAACAGTGTGGAGATTCTTCAAAAAATTAACACTATAACTCTCATATGACCCAAGCATAGCACTTCTGGGAATTTACCCAAGGGATACAGAAATGCTGAGGCATAAGAGCACATGTACCCCAATGTTCATAGCAGCACTCTCCACAATAGCTAAAACATGGAAAGAGCCTAAATGTCCATCAACTAAAGAATGTTTCAAAAAGATTTGGTTTATATACACAATGGAATACTACACGGTAATGAGAAAGAATGAAATCTGGCCATTTGTAGCAACTTGGACGAAATTCGAGGGTGTTAGGCTGAGCGAAATAAGTTAGGCCAAGAAAGATAGATACCATATGTTTTCACTTATAAGTGGAACAGGAGAAACTTAACAGAGGACTATGGGGTGAAAAAGGGGTAAAATAGTTGAGGATCGAGAGGGAGGCAAACCATGAGAGACTCTTGAATACTGAGAATAAACTGAGGGCTGATGGGGCTGGGGAGAGTGGAAGGGGGTTGATCGACAAGGAGGAGGGCACTCGCTGGGATGAGCACTGTGTATTATATGGAAACCAATTTGACAATAAAGTATGATAGAAAAAAATGTATGCTTTTTTGCTTGTCTCTTTTTTCTCTCTTTTTATGTTGTTTTGTTTGTAAAAATCCACACAGCAGTGAAATAATATGTTATTTGTTTCTCTCTGGCTGACTTATTTAACTAGCATTATATTCTTGAGGTCATCCATAGTGTTACAAATGGCAAAATATTACTCTTTTCTTGGGGTTGAGAGGGGCGTACAAACAACAGAAATTTATTTCTCAGAGTTCAGGAAGCTGGGAAGTCCAAGATCAAGGTGCCAGCACCTTCAGTGTCTGGTGAGAGCCTGTTTCCTGGTTCATGGGAGGCCATTCATGTGTCCTCACAAAGCAGCAGGGGCAAGGGAGCTCTCTGGAGCTCTTTTATAAGGCACTAATCCCACTCTTCAAAGCTCCACCCTCTGACCTAATTACCTTCCAAAGACCTGCCTCCAAATACCATCATATTGGAGATTAGGTTTCAACATGATTTTTGGGAGGACACAAACATTCAGCCTATAACAGAGGCCCAGACTACATGTGGAGAAGGGAGATATTGTTAGCTTTCATTTATTCACTCCGGGCCTGCCATGTTCTTTCTTCAGAATCCATGAGGGATGAAGGGCACCAAAAGGACACAAATAAAAAGGGATAAAAATCAAGTAGGGTAAGCTCTTGGGAGCTCTTGGCCTGCTAGCTGGACCCTCTTGGCCTGGACTGAAGGTGGCCTATGTAGTCTAGGAAGCTCTCTTGTGTAATGGTAATACATACGGGGTATGTATGAACCTGCCAAGCAGGAAGTATGAAACAGGGTTTCTTCCCAGGGTTTCTTTCTTCTTCGTTCCTGATGGGATGTTGAGAATAAACCATAGATTTCAAGTCAGACTGTCTAAATCATGGTTCCTCTTTGTATTTATTCGCTAGTCTCTGTTCTTTATCACAGTCTGTTTTCATTTCTTTTTTTTTTTTTCTTTCAATTGTTTCACTCTGGTCTTAGCTGGGCTACTTCAAAGAAAGAGGTCAGGTTCCAACGTTGGTCTAAAGAGATAACAAGGCAAGAGCACCTCCCTGTGGCCGAGTGGCAGGATAGCAAGAAATGTTAGCTCCTGGATCTACCCTAGGGGTGAAACCCCAGAAAATGATTTGTGAGAAGTATAAGCTTTGGTGCTCTATTATTATTAAAGTAGGTGGCATTTTCCTTAAATCATTTCTTTAGCACCACAGGTTTACAGACCATGAGGTCTGAAGTGCAGAGAAAAAACAGTTTTTGAAGTCATGAGTGTAGCATGAAGACTATCATATGCAATTATTTTGTTTTGTCTCTAAAGCTATCAGATACATGTTGAATGATTTTTTTTTACCTGAGTGTATGACAGGAAAGCAACGTTTAAATCAATATGAGTCAAATTATCTCTATTAGCATTGTTTATCTAGAAGTATTGCATAGGCAACAATAAGAGCAAGGACGGTTAGTCCATACCTTCAAATGTGACTTGATCATCTAACTTATTTGCTGGAAGATATTTTACCAACTCTGTAGACATTACATGCTATTTAATAAAAAATAGAAACAATGAAGTTAATTGTTTTTTCCTCTTCAGTGTTTGCTTTAAGAGAAAAAAATCCTGAAATTGGTAGGGACTTCTTACCAGTCAGAGTGGTTTAGCTCATGGTACTCGGCATATGAACAATTATAATTTGCATTCCAGTTACTGAAGCTGAGAAAGCCTTGCTCAAGCTGAACATACAGTGAGTAGAAGATCTCTTTTTCTAAGAAATAAGATGGAGAGTGTCTTTGGAGATTGGCTTCACTGAATTGGTAAGTTAGCTTTCTCTGGATTTTGGTGATTTCCCTAGTTCTTCCATAATTCTTCAATGCTCTGGCCATTTTCTGGTAAGTCATGGTCTTCTGGTTGCTTTTTTTTTTCCCCAAAGTTGGGCAAATTTTTTTTTGACATAAACTGAAAGATGCCTTTGGTTTTATTTACCCACTGTATACAAGATGTCATCTCAGGATTACACAGGGATTCATGAAGGTATTCGAACAGTGGGAGCTTCTTCCTGCCTTTCCCTTCCTTTCAATGGAGAACAGCAGGTTGTACCAGTTGGTTTTCAGGGATGATGGACAGAGATTGATGAATATTTCCTTCACAATAGAGGACCACATCACTCCTTATTACTGTTCTCCAATTATAGACAGACTCCTCTGTAGGCAGCACACCATAGCAGTTGGAATTTCCTCTGACATGAGAGCAGTGGTTGATGAAAGCCAGGTAATTTTTGTAATCTGGGGAGTACTGAAGATCTCTGATTGGATGTTGCCTCAGGACCTCAAAAGCATCTTCAAAGGCTGGACCCAGCTTGTCTTGTTCAACACAGGCTTAGATACTTCGTTAATAATTTTACAATACTAAATCTAGTAGAGGCTCCAAAACAGTCAGAAACGGCTCATGGGTGGTAATCCAGGACACACTTAAAGCTGCTGATCTGCAGGGAGGTCCAGTTCTCTTATTTAGCTAGGAGTTATATTGGAAATGGATTTTGGTGGCTCTGATGGAAATCATGGGGTGCTCCCTCCACCCATAATGCTTCCTTCCCAGTCCATTCATATGTCCAGTTATCCATTCCATTTTACCTGTCTATCAGAGTCTCAAGATATTACTCATTTTTTAATTAAAAAATTTTAATGTTTATTTATCTTTGAGAGAGAGACAGAGAGATAGATTGTGAGTGGAAAAGAGGCAGAGAGAGAGGGAGACAGAATCCAAAGCAGGCTCCAGCCTCTGAGTTGTCATCCCACAGACCATTATGGGGCTGGAATTCACCAAATGCGAGATTATGACCTGAGCTGAAGTCAGATACTTAACTGAATGAGCCATCCAGGCGCCCCTAAATTTTCTTAAAGTTTATTTATTTTTGAGAGAGAGAGAGGGAGAGAGCACAAGCAGGGGAGGGGTAGAGAGAGAGGGAGACACAGAAGTTAAAGCAGGCTCCAGGCTCTGAGCTGTCATCACAGAGCTCAACATGGGGTTTGAACTCATGAGACTTGAGATCATGACCTGAGCCGAAATCGGACGATTAACCAACTGAACCACCCAGGCACCCCAAGATATTACTCTTTTTTTTATGGCTAATCCTCCATTATGTGTGTGTATCCATTCATATTTGCATGGGCACTTGAAGTACTTCCATTTCTGGGCTACTGTAATTAATGTCCCAATAAACGTAACAATTAACAATAAGCAATAAACAAAGAATAAACATTGTAAATAATGCTGCAAAAATATTTTGTTTTCTATTGGTAACTACCCACTAGTGGAATTACTAGATCGTATGATAATTCTATTTTTAATTTTTTGAGGAATCTCAATACTGTTTTCTACAGTATCTGCACCAATTTACCAACAATGACGAGAGTTACTTTTACTGCATATTCCTATCAACACTTGTTATTTCTTGTGGTTTTGATTTTAGCCATTTTGACAGGTGTAAAGTGATACCTCGTTGTGATTTTAATTTGCTTTTCCCTGATGATTAATAATGCTGAGTACCTTTTCATGTATTTGTTGGCCATCCATATATCCTTAAAATATCTATTCAGGTTCTCTGCCCATTTTTAATCGAAGTATTATTATTATTATTAGTGTTGAGTTGTATAAGTTCTTTATGTATTTTGGATATTAAACACTTATCTGACACATCATTTGCAAATATATTTTTCCATTCACTAGATTTCTTTTTCTTTGGTTTATGGTATCCTTCACTGTGCAAAAGCTTTTTATTTTGGTGTAGTCCCAATAATTTACTTTAATTTCTGTTACCCTTGCCAAAGAATACATTTCTAGAAAAAGATTTCTATGGTTGCTGCCAAAGAAATAGCTGCCCAAGTTTTCCTCTGGGATTTTTATGGTTTCAGATCTCATGTTTAGGCCTTTAACCCATTCTCAGGTGTTTTTTTTGTTTTTGTTTTGTTTTTGTTTTTTTTTTTGTATGGTGTAAGAAAGTGGTTCACTTTCATTCTTTTGAATGTAGCTGCCCAGTTTTCCCAGAACTATTTGTTGAAGAGATTGTCTTTTTCCCATTGTATATTCTTGTCTCTTTTGTCATAGATTAACTGACCATAAAAGCAAGGGTTTATTTATAGGCTATTTATTCTGTTCCAATGACCTGTTTGTCTATTTTATGCCAATATCATATTGTTTTTATTACTACAGCTTTGTGGTATATCTTGAAATCTGGGATTGGGGTACCTTTAGCTTTGTTCAACTTTCTCAAAATTACTTTGGCTTTGAGCTAATTTGTGGTTCTAAAAATTTTTAGAATCATTTTTTCTAGTTCTGTGAAGAATATTGTTGGTATTTTGACAGGAATTTCATTGAGCCTGCAGACTGCTTTGCTAAGGACATTTTAATAGTATTGGTTTTTTGAACACACAAACATGGGACATCTTTCTGTTTGTGTCATCTTCAATTCCATTCATCAGTGTGTTATACTTTTTGTAGAACAATTCATTCACCTCAATTCTTCTTTTTTAAGTTAATTTATTTATTTTGATGAATGGATAAAGATGTCACACACACACACACACACACACACACAATGGAATACAACTTGATGATCAAAAAGAATGAAATAATTGCCTTTTGCAACAACATGGATGAAACTAGAAGATATTATGATGAGTCAGAGAAAGACATGTCATATGATTTTATTCATATGTGGAATTTGAGAAACACAACAGATGAACACAGGGGAATGGAAGGAAAAATAAGATAAAAACAGAGAGGGAGGCAAACCATAAGAGACTCATAAATACAGAGACAAACTGAGGGTTGCTGGAGGGGAGTTGGATGGGGTAAATGGGTGGTAGGTATTAAAGAGGACACTTTTTGGGATGAACACTGAGTGTCATATGTAAGAGATGAATCACTCGGTTCTATTCCTGAAACCAAGATTACACTGTACGTTAACTAACTTAAATTAGGTACATACATACATACATACATTTTATTGGTTAAGCATTCGACTTTGGCTCAGGTCATGATCTTACGGTCCATAAGTTTGAGCCCTATGTTGGGCTCTGTACTCACAATTCAGAGCCTGGATCCTGCTTGGGATTCTGTGTTTCCCTCTCTCTCAGTCTCTCTACCATTCATGCTCTCTTTCTCTTTCAAAAATAAAATAAAAGTATTAAAAAAAAAGATAACACAGCTATTCTATAAAAATAACAGAGTCAGATGCTCAATCAAGCGAGTCACCAGGCTGCCCCACCTAAATTCTTAAGTTTATTCTTAGGTATTTGTTTATTTATTTGTTTGTTTATTAGTTGAAGATTTTATTTAATTCCACTTAGTTAACATAGAGTGTAAGTTTACTATGAGGTATACAATATAGAGATTCAACACTTCCATACATCACCTGGTCTTCATCACAAGTATACTACTTAATTCCAATTGCTTATTTAATACATCCCCCTGCCCCCATCCATGTCCTGTCTGTTAACCGTCAGTTAGTTCTCTATAGAGAACTGTTTATTGGTTTGCCTCTCTCTTTTTTACCTCTTTGGTCATTTTTTATGTTTCTGAGATTCCATGTATGAGTAAAATCATATGGTATTTGTCTTTCTCTGACTTATTTCGTTTAGCACAATATACTCTAGTTCTATCCATGTCATTGCAAATGGCAAGATTTCATTCTGTTTTATGTCTGAGTAATATTCTATGGTAATATTCTATATCACACCTTTTTTATCCATTCATCAGTCGATTGACACTTGAGCTGTTTTAATAAGTTGGCTATTGTAGTTAATGCTTCTATAAACACTTGAGTGCATGTATCCCTTTGAATTAGTATTTTTGTATTAATGAGTAAATATCTAGTAGTACAATTGTTGGATCAGAGGATAGTAATATGTCCAACATACTATTTTCTCTGCTGGCTGTACCAGTTTGCATTCCTACCAACAGTGCAAAAGGGTTACCCTTTTTGTCCATCCTCATCAACACCTGTTATTTCTTGTGTTGATTTTAGCCATTCTGACAGAAGTGAAGTGATATCTCATTGCAGTTTTGATTTTGCATTTCCCTGATGGTGATTGATGTTGAGCATCTTTTCGTGTGTCTGTTGGCCATCTGTATATCTTTGGAGAAATGTATATTTATGCTTTCTGTCATTTTTAAATTAAATTATTTGTTCTTGGAGCATTTGGTTTTACAAGTTATTTATATATTTTAGGTACTAACCCTTTATGCGGTTGTCATTTGCAAATAACTTCTCCCATTGCATATGTTGCTTTTAGATTTTTTGAATAATTTTCTTTGCTATACAGAAGCTTTTTACTTTGATGTTGTCCCAGGAATTACATATGCTGTTGTTTCCTAAGGAGACACATCTAGAAATAAGTTGCTACCGCCTGTGTCAGAGAAGATATTGCATGTGTTCTTTCTAATATTTTTATGGTTTCATGTCTCATATTTAAGTCTTTAATCCATTAAGAATTTATTTTTGTGTATAGTGTAAGAAAGTTGTACAGGGTCATTCTTTTGCATGTTGCTAGCCAGTTTTGTTGAAGAGATTGTCTTTTTTCCATTCAATATTCTTTTCTGCTTCATTGATTCGTTCATCATATAGTTGTGGGCTCATTTTTGAGAGTACTATTCTGTTCTATTGATCTGTTTGTCTAATTTTGTGCCAGTACCATACTGTTTTGATCAATACAGCTTTGTAATATAACTTGAAGTTCAGATTTGTGATGCCTCTTTTGCTTTCCATTTTCAAGGTTGCTTTGGCTATCTGGGGTCTTTTGTGGTTCCATACAAATTTTAAGGTTGTTTGTTCTAGTTCTGTGAAAAATGCTGGTAATATTTTGATAGAGATTGCATTGAATGTGTAGATTATTTTGGATAATATAGACACATTAACAATATTTTTTCTTGCAATCCATGAGCATGAAATGTCTTTCCATTTAGAGTCCTCTTCAATTTCCATCGTAAGTGTTGCATAGTTTTCAGAGTACAGGTCCTTTACCTCTTTGGTTAAGTTTATTTCTAGGTATCTTATGCTTTTCTTGTTGTTGTTTCTTTTTAATATTTTTAAATGTTTTTTTCTTTATTTCTGAAAGAGAGAGAGAGAGAGTCAGCATGAGCAGCGGAGGGTCAGAGAGAGAGGAAGATACAGAATCTGAAGCAGGCTCCAGGCTCTGAGCTAGTAGTCAGCACAGAGCCTGATGCGGGGCTCGAACCCACGAACCGTGTGATCATGACCTGAGCTGAAGTCGGACGCTTAACCGACTGAACCACCCAGGTGCCCCTGCTGTTGCTTCTTGAAACAAGAAAGTTCTTTTTAAAAAATTTTTAGTCTATATTTCTTTTCTTCTAGTTTTATTTAAATTCCAGTTAGTTACCATATGTGTAACATTAGTTTCAGGTGTAGAATCCAGTTATCACTTACATACAATACCCAGTGGTCATCACAAGAGCCCTACTTAATACCTATCACCCATTTAACCTATCCCTCCACCCACTTCCCCTCCAGTAACCCTCAGTTTGTTCTCTATAGTTAAGAGTATCTTTTGCTTTCTTTTCTCCCCAACTTCATCTCTTTTGTTTCTTAAATTCCACAGATGAGTGAAATCATATAGTATTTGTCTTTCTCTGACTTATTTAGCTGAGAATAATACTCTATAGCTCCATCTGCAGTGTTGCAAATGACAAAATTTCATTTTTATTTATGGCTGAAGAATATTCATTATGTATATAGATATAAAACATCTTGCTATCATATATTTGTCAAAGAGTTAGTATCAAAAACTTATAAAGAACTTATAAAACTCAACATCTAAAAAACATATAATCCAGTTTAAAAATTGGCAGAAGTACCTTGGTGATTATAGCTCCATTATTAACAATAGTCAAATTATGGAAAGAGTCCAAATGTCCAAAGATTGATAAGTGGATAAAGAAAAGGTGGTGTATATTTACATATACACAATGGAATGTTAGTCAGTCATCAGAAAAATGAAATCTTGCCATTTGCAATGATGTGGATGGAGCTAAGGAGTATCGTGTTAAGCAAAATAAGTCAGGCGACAAAAGACAAATATCCTATGATTTCACTCACATATGGAATTTGAGACACAAAATAGATTAACATGGAGAAAAATCAGAGAAGACCAAAAAACAGACTCTTATCTATGGAGAACAAACTGAGGGTTACTGGATGGGAAATGGGCAGTGGGGTGGGTTGATGAGTGATGGGTACTCAGGAGGGCATTTGTGATGAGCACTGAGTGTTGTCTGTAAGTAATGAATCACTAGATTCTACACCTGAAACTAATATTACACTTTATGTTAAGTAACTGGAATTTAAATAAAAAGTTGGAAAACATATGTAATGGGATAAAGCAGTACACTTGTGATGAGTACAGGGTGATGTATGGAAGTGCTGAATTGCTATATCGTCCACCTGAAACTAACATAACACAACGTTAACTAATAAGAATTAAAATAACCCCCTAAATATATCTTTTTGTTTCTTTGTGATAAAAAGCCAAAAGTAGATAAACATATATTTAATATTAATGTTTTAGTATTTTATGTTATTTGGAAATGATTTATATATTTAATAAATTTATTTAACTAATCATTTAAACTAACTCAGCAAAACTTTAAGGTTTTAAGTTATCAAAGTATGTTTGAGAAACTATTTATGTAAGCATAAATATTGTTGAAAATTTCATTTATAAACTTTTTAAATCTTATTTATATCTATTTAATTGGCTTGTTCTTAATAATTGTGTTTATATAACTTACAACAACTTTATTAACAGTGGACAAAGTCAGCCATTATCCTAATGATGTGGAGAACAAAGGCAAAAGAAATGTAAATAACATGAAATTTCCTCATAACCTGCATCCTACTGACAAATACTTAAGGCAGGCAGAATATAACATTCTTCCAGAACTCCCAACTTTCTTAATAATAATACTTTTCTAGAGGAAAAAAAAACCCTTAGCTGACAATAGCTAGGCCTCCAAGATCCTGTAAATCTTCTTTAGTATATGAAAATCCTTTTGGAAACTTCCCTTGTCTTTACCTCCCCCAGCTCCAAAGTATATAATCAATTGCTCTTCACAATCCCAGTGCAGCTCTTCCTGCCCCTGCAATCTGTCCCTGTGCTATAACAAAACCACCTTTTTGCACTAAAAATGTCTCCAGAATTCTTTTTTGGCTGTTAGCTCCACACCCCAACATGTTAAATAATTATTTTGGTGCTCAACGTGGGGCCTGAATCTTCTCATCAGAACTATGAGCCTCAGTACCAACTTGATGAGTAATTCCTCTCCTCTCCCTTTATTTTCATTTCAGAGGGTTTTCAAGGAATATGGTCTTATTGGAACACTTTCATGCCAATTGCTAAGGCTGCAATCCTCTAGCCCGTGGGCACTCTGTGGGAAAGTAAAGCGTGCCTTTTGTCTAGAAGTTAGTACTACAGCCACAATGGTAACACAATGCAGAAACTTGATGCCCTTTCTGCATTTCTGTCCTTATTCAATCTTATCTATATTAGGCACAGGACAGCTACCTAATTTGCTAGACTGGCTGCTGATCTTAAGACTCCCATCCATGTGAGGTTTCCTCCTCATTCATCTAATGTGATCCCTTCCATATCCTTGGTATAGCCACTCTGGCCATAAGACCTCCACTTGGAGCTGAAACTAGTACTTGATTGAATTCAAACCCAACTGAGGGCCATTTCCTAGGGAAGTTGGCTGTAAAATACTATATGTGTTGGAATGTTGCTTAGATCATGATGGATTTCTATCTTTACTGTTTTCTATCAATGTCCCCTACTCACTACTGAAATTACAAAAGCGGGTAGTTTCCTCTTGTAAAACATTTCTATTGTTTTCCATGGGTTAAAAATGGCAGGTTTGTGGACATATGGAGGAATCAAGATGGTGTAATAGCAGGGGGACTTCAGGCTTGTCTCGACCCTCGAACATAGCTAGATCAACATCAAATGATTTTGATCACCTAGGAAATCCATTTTAGGATTAAAAGAACAATCTGCTTAATTTGAGGGACAGAATGTGGCAGGTACATGTTGTAGAGAGGGTAATTGGGGGGGGGGAAGAAAAGCCGTGGTGCCAGAGAGTTGGGAGTCCTATTCACAGAGAGATAAAAGAGAGAGGGGGAGAGAGAGCAGTGCATCAGATTTTGCAATAAAAGCATCCTCCCTGAAAGTACCTAAAGAGAAAGAGACAGAAAAGGAGTAAAAAAAAAAAAAAAAAAAAAAAAAAAAAAGTGAAAACATGCACAGGGGACTGCGCAAGAAACTATTCCCCAAAACCTTTGATGGGAACAAGAGGAGGGTTTCAATCCTGCAAGTATTTTATAAACTGCAGAACACTGATTCTGAAGTTTCAGAGATCTGCGCCTGGCAGTACTCTGGCAAGGAGCAGAACAGAGACCTGGGAATGGGCAGTGTGGTCTAAGGATCCCCTGGGTTGCATGGAGAGAAGCAGTCCTCCTGGTTGGAGGAGGTAGATATGGTATGGCTTCTCCATGGAAAAAGATCTGGTGGGTGATGTAGAGCTGCCAGGAACAAAGATGCCAGCTGAGGGCAGCAAACCCTAGTGCCAGCTGTGTGTTGAGATTTACCATAGCTCTGAGCCACTACCACTGCACAGTCACTCGACTGTTTTTCTGGGACAAGCTGGTACTGGACACAACACAGTGAGACCCTTCCTCAGAGGATCAGTGTGGGTCCAAACTATGGGACTCTCTGAAGTTTCGGGTTTTGAAACACAGCTACATCTGAAATAAAGCACAGAGGGCAACACCGTCTGGCAGTCAGACAGCTCAGACACAGATGGGGTGAGGGGAGGGAGCTGACAGAAACCAGAGACACAGGAGGGGTAATTGATTGTGCATCTGTGTGGATGCAAACTGCCCATTCCAGAGACTAGTGAACGGGGTGAAGCCATTTCCACCCACCGGCACTGATTAACCCTAGTGAGCTAAATAGCTCCAGCAAGTGAAGAACAGAGCCATTACAACAAGCCCCACATCTCTGTGCCCTCCAAGCACATCTCAACTAGTGCAAGTCAGCTGAAGAATCAGAGCAGCAGACTCCTCCCCCAACCACAATAGGCCTGCAAAAACCCTTTCTACACATTAAGTCTACTGATCATAGAGTGCTCTAAAGCTTCAGCTCTAGGAGAAACTGGATTCAGGTTCCTTTGGGGCTTTTGTTTGTTTGTTTTGCTTTGCTGTTTTCTTCTTCTTTTTGGATACAGAAGAAGCAAATATTTTATTTTATGTTATTTTTTTAATTTTTAATTTTTTGTCTTTGTTTTTTTCTATCAAGCTTTTATTTTTTAAAAAAATGTTTAATGTTTATTTTATTTTCGAGAGAGACACAGAGTGCAAGTGGGGGAGTGGCAGAGGGAGGGAGACACAGAATCTGAAGCAGGTTCCAGGCTCTGAGCTGTCAGCACAGAACTTGACACAGAGCTCAAACCCATGAACGGGGAGATCATGACCTAAACCTAAGATGGATGCTCAACTGACTGAGTCACCCAGGAGACCCATCTATCAAGCTTTTCTTAACAAGCAGACCAAAACACAACTAGGACTTAGCTTCCTTTATTATTTTTTTAATTTTTAAAGTTTTATTTATTTTTAAAATTTATTTAAAATGTTTATTTATTTATTTTTGAAAGAGAGTGAGCAGAGGAGGGTCAGAGATAGAGGGAGACAGAAAATCTGAAGCAGGCTCCATGCCATTATTGCACAGTCCAACGTGAGGCTCAAATCCATGAACCATGAAATCATGACATGAGCCAAAATCAAGAGCTGGATGCTCAACTGACTGAGCCACCCAGATGCCCCTAAGGTTTTATTTTAATTTAATTTAATTTAATTTAATTTAATTTAATTTAATTTTATTTTATTTTATTTTATTTATTTCCTTCAAAATTACAAGACAGAGGAAATTAACAGAAAAGAAAGAATAGGAAGAAATGACTGCCAGGGATTTAATCACACAGATATAAGTAATATGTCTAAGCTAGAATTTAAAAAAAACAATTGTAAGGATTTAGCCAGGCTTGAAAAAGCTTGGAAGACAATAGAGAGTCCCTTACTGCAGAGATAATGGAGCTAAAATCTAGGCAGGTCAAAATTAAAAATGCTATAACTGAGATGCAAACCCAAATTGTGCATGACAGTGAAAATGGATGAAGCAGAGGAATGAGCTAGTGATTAAGAAGTTCAAATTATGAAAAACAATGAAGCTGAAAAGAAGGTGATGTAACACGAAGATAGACTCTGGGAACTCAGTGGCTTTTTTAAACAATAACATTCATATCATGGGAGTCCCAGAAGATGAAGAGAAAGTAAAAGAGGCAGAAGGTATTTGTGAGCAAATTATATCTGAAAAATTCCCTAATCTGGGTGAGGACACAGACATCATATTCAAAGAAGCACAGAGAACTCTCATTAAATTTAACAAAACCTGGCCATTGCCATGGCATATAATAGTCAAATCCATAAAATACACACACAGGGAAAGAATCCTGAAAGCAGGAAGGGAAAAAAGTCTTTAACCTACTAGGGAAAACAGATCAGGTTCACAGCAGATCTATACACAAAAACTTGGCCCACCAGAAGAGAGTGGCAGGATATTTACAATGTGCTGAATGGGAAAAGTATGCAGCAAAGAATGTTCTATCTAGCAAGGCTGTCATTCAGAATAGAAGGAGAGATAAAGAGTTTGCCAAACAGAAACTAAAGAAGTTAGTGAACACTAAACCAGCCTTGCAAGAAATATTAAGGGAGGAGCCTTCTGAATGGGGGGGGGGAGGAAAGATCAAAAGCAACAAAGACTAGAAGGGAACAGAAGACCTCATCAGAAACACCAATGCTACAGGTGGCACAATGGCACTGAACTTATAGCATTCAATTTCACCCTAAATGTAAATGGATTAAATGCCCTAATCAAAAGACATAGGGTATCAGGATGGATTAAAAAACAAGACTCATCTATATACTGCCCATTAGGAAACTCATTTTGGAACTAAAGCCACCCTCAGATTAAAAATAGGGATGGAAAACATTCTATCATGCTAATGGATGTCAAAGGAAAGCCGGAGTAGTCATATTTATATCAAACAAACCAGATTTTAAACCAAAGACTGTAACAAAAGATGAAGAAGCATATTATATCATAATTAAGGGGTGTATCCATCAAGAAGATCTAACAATTGTAAATATTTATGCCCCCAACTTGATAAACATCCAAATATATAAATCAGTTATTAAGAAACACAGAGAAATTCATTGAGAATAATACAATAATAGAAGGAGATTTTTTAAAACTTTTATTTATTTTTGAGAGAGAAATAGAGACAGTGTGAACAGGGGAGGGTCAGAGAGAGAGGGAGACACAGAATCCAAAACAGGCTACAGGCGCTAAGCTAGCTGTCAGCACAGAGCCCGATGCGGGGCTCGAACCTGAGCTGAAGTTGGACGCTTAACTGACTGAGCCACCCAGGTGCCCCAATAATAGAAGGAGATTTTAACAAACTACTTACATCAATGGACAGATCCTGTAAGCAGAAAATCAGCAAGGAAACAATGGCTTTGAATGACACACTGGACCAGATGGATTTAACACACATTAAGAATATTCCATTCTAAAGCAGCAGAATATACATTCTTTTCAACTGCACACAGAATATTCTCTAGAACACATACTGAGTGAAAATCGTGCCTCAGCATGTACAAAAAGATCGAGATCATGTAATGCATATTTCCAGATCACAAATGAGAGTTGAAGTCAACCACAAGAAAAAAATCTGGAAAGACTACAAATACTTAGAAGTTAAATAGCATCATATGAAAGAATGAATGGGTTAACCAAGAAATTAATGAGGAAATAAAAAATTTTATGGAAGTAAATAAAAATGAAAACACGAGAGACCAAAACCTTTGGGATGCAGCAAAGGCAGTCCTAAGAGAGAAGTATATTGCGATACAGGCTTACCTCAAGAAGCATGAAAGGTATAAAATATTCAACCTAACCTTACAGCTAAAGAGGCTAGAAAAGAAACAGCAAATAAAGCCTAAAGGCAAAAGAAGAGGGAAAAAATAAAGACTAGAGCAGAAATAAATTATATATAAGCAAACAAAAAACCCACAATAGAGCAGATCATGAAACTAAAAGCTGGTTCTTTGTAAGAGTTGATGAAATTGATAAACCCTCTAGCCAGACTTATCAAAAAGTAAAGAGAAAGGACCCACATAAATAAAATCATATATGGAAGAGATGGAATCACAAACAACACCACAGAAATACAAACAATTAAAGAATATTATGAAAAGTTATATGCAAACAAACTGGGCAATCTGGAAAATGAATGAATTCCTAGAAACATACAAACTACCGATACTAGAAGAGGAAGAAATAGAAAGTTTGAGCAGTTCATAACTAGCAAAGAAATTGAGCGAGTAATAAAAAATATCCCAACAAAGTCCAGGGTCAGATGGCTTCCCAGGGGAA
Organism: Hyaena hyaena; assembly: GCF_003009895.1. Lineage (NCBI taxonomy): Eukaryota > Metazoa > Chordata > Mammalia > Carnivora > Hyaenidae > Hyaena > Hyaena hyaena. Next base: position 218,100 of record NW_024082310.1, on the reverse strand, counting down.
TTCTATCAGACATTTATTTACGTATTTACTTACTTACTTATTTATTTACTTTAAAAAATTATTTATTGTTTAATTTACCTTCAAGTTAGTTAGCATATGGTGCAACAATGATTTCAGGAGTAGATTCCTTAATGCCCCTTACCCATTTAGCCCATCCTCCCTCCCACAGCCCCTCCAGCAACCTTCTGTTTGTTCTCTATATTTAAGAGACTTTTATGTTTTGTCTTCCTCCATTTTATATTATTTTTGCTTCCCTTCCCTTATGTTCATCTGTTTTGTATCTTAAATTCCTCATATGAATGAAGTCATATGATATTTGTCTTTCTCTGACTAATTTCACATAGCATAATACTCTCCAGTTCTATCCACATAGTTGCAAATGGCAAGATTTCATTCTTTTTTGTTGCTAAGTAATACTCCATTGTATATACATACCACTTCTTCTTTATCCATTCAGTTGTTGATGGACATTTGGGCTCTTTCCATACTTTGGCTATTGTCAACAGTGCTACTATAAAAATCGGGGTACATGTGCCCCTTCAAAACAACACACCTGTATCCCTTGGATAAATAATACCTAGTAGTGCAATTGCTAGGTCGTAGGGTACTTCTATTCTTAATTTTTTGAGGAACCTCCATACTGTTTCCCAGAGTGGCTCCACCAGTTTGCATTCCCAGCAGCAGTGGAAAAGAGATAGTCTTTCTCCGCATCCTTGCCAACATCTGTTGTGGCCTGAGTTATTAAAGTTAGCCATTCTGGCTGGAGTAAGGTGGTTTCTCATTGTGATTTTAATTTATTTTTCCTTGATGAAGAGTGATGTTGAGCATTTTTTCATGCGTTGGTTGGCCATCTGGATGTCTTCTTTGGAGAAGTGTCTATTCATGTCTTTTGGCCATTTCTTCACTGGATTATTTGGGTTTTTTTGGATGTTGAGTTAGATAAGTTATTTATAGATTTTGGATACTAACCCTTTATCTGATATGTCATTTGCAAATATCTTATGCTATTTCATCAGTTGCCTTTTAGTTTTTCTGATTGTTTCCTTCGCTGTGCAGAAGCTTTTAATCTTGAAGAGGTCCCAATAGTTCATTTTTGCTTTTGTTTCCCTTGCCTCTGGAGACGTGTTAAGTAAGAAGTTGTTGCAGCCAACGTCAAAGAGGTTTTTGCCTGCTTTCCCCTCTAGGATTTTGATGGCTTCCTGTCTTACATTTAGGTTCTTAATCCATTTTGAGTTTACTTTTTTATATGGTGCAAGAAAGTGGTCTAGGTTCATTCTTCTGCATGTCTCTGTCCAGTTATCCCAACACCATTTACTGAAGACACTGTCTTTATTCCGTTGGATATTCTTTCCTGCTATGTCAAAGATTAGTTGGCCATCCGTTTGTGCGTTGATTTGTGGATTCTCTATTCTGTTCCATTGATCTGAGTGTGTCTTTGTTCCAAGCACCATACTGTCTTGATGATTACAGCTTTGTAATACATCTTGAAGTCTGGGGTTGTGACACCTCCAGCTTTGGTTTTCTTTGTCAAGTTTGTTCTGGCTATTCAGGGTCTTTTCTTGTTCCATACAAATTTTAGGATTGTTTGTTCTAGCTCTGTAAAGTATGCTGGTGTTATTTTGATAGGTATTGCATTGAATATGTGGATTGCTCTGGATAGTACTGACATTTTTTCCCCTAATGTTTATTTATTGAGGGAGAGAGAGATAGAATGTGAACGTGGAAGGGGCAGAGAGAGGGGGAGACACAGAATCTGAAGCAAGACCTGAGCTGTCAGCACAGAGCCCGGCATGGGACTTGAACTCATGAGCTGCAAGATTATGACCCAATCCGAAGTTGGACGCTCAAGGGACTGACCGACTCAGGTGCTCCTGGATAGTACTAACATTTTAACAATATTTGTTCTTCCAATCCAGGAGCATGGAATATTTCCCCAATTTTGTGTCTTCAATTTCTTTCATAAGCTTTCTGTAGTTTTCAGTGTATAGATTTTTCACCTCTTTGGTTATGTTTATTCCTAGATATTATATTGGTTTTGGTGCAACTGTAAATGTGATCGATTCCTTGATTTCTCTTTCTGCTGCTTCATTATTGGTGTATAGGAATGCAACCAATTTCTGTACGTTGATTTTATATCCTGTGACTTTGCTGAATTCATGGATCAGTTCTAGCAAGTCTTTTTTTTGGTGGAATCTTTTGGGTTTTCCGTATAGAGTATCATGTTATCTGCGAAGAATGAAAGTTTGAATTCCTCCTGGCCAATTTGGATGCCTCTTAATCCTTTGTGTTGTCTGATTGCTGACGCTAAGACATTCAATACTATGTTGTATAACAATGGTGAGAGTGGACATCCCTGTCTTATTCCTGATCTCAGAGGGAAAGCTCTCAGTTTTTCCCCATTAAGGATGATATTAGCAGTGGGTCTTTCATATATGGCTTTTATGTTCTTGAAGTATGATCCTCCTATCCCTACATTTGAGGGTTTTTATTAAGAAAAGAATCTGTATTTTGTCAAATGCTTTCTCTGCATCTATTGAGAAGATCATATAGTTCTTCTTTCTTTTATTGTTGTGATGTATCACATTGATTGTATTACAGATACTGAACCAGCCCTGCATCCCAGGAATAAAACGTGCTTTTTCATGGTGAATAACTCTTTTACTGTATTGTAGGATCTGGTTGGCTAGTATCTTGTTGACAATTTTTAAATTCATGTTCATCAGGGAAATTGGTCTGTAGTTCTCCTTTTAAGTGCCGTCTTTGTCTGGTTTTGCAATCAAGGGAATACTGGCTTCATAGAGAGAGTTTGGAAGTTTTCCTTCCATTTCTATTTTTTGAAACAATTTCAAGAGAATAGGTGAATAAGAGAATAAATTTAACTCTTTAAATGTTGGATAGGATTCCCCTGTAAAATCATCTGGCCCCGAACTCTTGTTTTTTGGGAGATTTTTGGTTACTAATTAGATTCCTTTACTGGTTATGGATATGCTCAAATTTTCTGTTTCTGCTTGTTTTAGTTTTGGTAGTTTATATGTTTCTAGGAATTTGTCCATTTCTTCCAGATTGCCCATTTTATTGGCGTATAATTGCTCATAATATTCTCCTATTATTGTTTGTATTTCTGCAATTTTGGTTGTGATCTTCCTTCTTTAATTCTTAATTTTATTTACTTGGGTCCTTTCCTTTTTGTTTTTGATCAAACTGGCTAGGGGTTTCTCAATTTTGTTAATTCTTTCAAAGAATCATCTCCTGGTTTCATTGATCTGTTCTACTGTTTTTGTTTGTTTCTTTGTTTGTTTTGTTTCAATAGCATTGATCTCTGCTCTAATCTTTATTGTTTCCTGTCTTCTGCTGATTTTGGGTTTATTTGCTCTTCTTTTTCCAGCTCTTTGAGGTGTAAGGTTATGTTGTGTATCTGAGATTTTTCTTCTTTATGAATGCCTGGACTGTTATATACTTCCTTCTTATGACTGCCTTTGTTGCGTCCCAGAGGTTTTGGGTTGTGGTGTTATCATTTTCATTGGCTTCCATGTACTTTTTAATTTCTTCTTTAACTTCTTGGTTAGCCCATTCATTCTTTAGTAGGATGGTCTTTAGTCTTGAAGTATTTATCTTTACACGTTTTTTCTTGTGTTTGATTTTGTGTTTCATAGCATTGTGTCTGAAAATATGTACGGTATGATCCCCATATTTTTGTACCTGTTGAGAGCTGATTTGTGTCACAGTATGTGATCTATTTTGAAGAATATTCCATGTGCACTCGAAAAGAATGTGTATTCTGCTGCTTTAAGATAAAATGTTCTGAATATATCTGTTAAGTCCATCCTGTCCAGTGTGTCATTCAAAGCCATTGTTTCCTTGTTGATTTTCTGTTTAGATGATCTGCCCATTGCTGTAACTGGGGTGTTGAAGTCCCCTACTATTACGGTATTATTATCAATGAGTTTCTTTATGTTTGTGATGAATTGATTTATATATTTGGGTGCACCACATTTGGAGCATAAATGTTTATAATTGTTAGATCTTCTTGGGGGATAGACCCCTTAATTAAGATATACTGTCCTTCTTCGTATCGTATTCCAGTCTTTATTTTAAAGTCTATATTGTCTGATATAAGTATGGCTCTTCTGGGTTTTGTTTTGTTTTGTTTTTTGGTGTCCTTTAGCATGATAGATGGTTCTCTATTGCCTTATTTTCAATCCGAAGGTGAGTCAGAAAACCATCAACATCCAAAGAACAATCCTGTTAAGAAATGGGCAAAAGACATGAATAAACAATTTTCTAAAGAAGCCATCTAGATGGCTAATAGAACATGAAAAGATGCTCAACATCACTCATAATTAGGGAAACTATAAATCTACAATGAGATACTACCTCACACCTGGCAGAATGGCTAAAATTACCAACATAAGAAACAATAGGTGTTGGTGAAGATGCCGAGAAAGGGGAACCCTCTTGCACTGTTAGTGGGAATGCAAACTGGTACAGCCACTCTGGAGAACACTATGGATGTTTCCTAAAAAGTTAAAAAATAGAACTACCTTGTGAGTCAGCAATAGAATTATTAGGTATTTACCCAAGAGACACAAAAATAGAGACTCAAAGGGATACATGCACCCCAATGTCTACAGCAGTATTATTAACAATAACCAAACTATAGAGAGAGCCCAAATGTCCATCGATTGATGAATGGATAAAGAAGATGTAGTGTGTGTGTATATATATATATATATATATATATATATATATATATAATGGAATATTTCTCAGCCACCAAGCAGAATGAAATATTGCCACTTGCATCGACATCATGGAGCTAGAGTGTATAATGCTAAGCAAAATTAGTCAGGCCGAGAAAGACAGATGGCATATGATTTCACTCGTATGTGGAATTTAAGAAACAAAACAGATGAACATTTGGGAGAGAGAAAAAAAGAGAGGTAAAGAAACTATAAGTCTCTTAAAGATGGAGAACAAATTGAGGGTTGATGGGAGTGGGAAAGGGATGTATTAAATCTGTGATGGGTATTAATGAGGGCAATTGTTATCATGAGCACTGGGTGTTGTGTGTAAGTGGTGAATCACTGAATTGTACGCCTGAAACCAGTATTGCACTGTATGTTAACTAACTAGAATTTACTTGAAAATTTGAAAGGAAAAAAAAATTAAAAAGAATAGGAGGAGGTTCTTAATGACCTTCATTGCATGGCCTTTGTGGCAAGGCAAGGCAAGGCACGGTATCTCATTCCATTCACAGGCACCAATTTATAGCCTAGGATATAATGGGTAAGTAAGGGGACATTAGAATATCTCTTAGAGAGCTTTTATGGTGGGACAGTAATCAACAGTTATTTTGTTCAAGGGAATCCTCTGTCTGCTTTTGACACCCAGAACCTCTGACATATCCTCCATGGAACAGCACCTGGGAGTTGTGGTGGATTTTTGGTAATGGATCTCCTCTAGGCTTCTTGTTCAGTTCCTAATGACTCTCCCTTGGAATGTCTTTTAACCCACTGGAAAAAATTCAGGTTACAAAATATAAGAAAGGACTGATCTCCTGTAACACTGCACAGCCTGAGTATGATTTATCAGTTAGATCTCTCCTATAAGAAACTGTGTACATTGATGGAGGTACCCTGGCTTCAGACCTTCATGGCCCTCAATCAGGACACTGATCTAAGAACCTCTTGCAGAATGAATTTGCCCTAATCTGTTTGGCTAGTAAACCCTCTCATGATATATTGGATGATAGTTGTCTAAACAGGCCTTCTCCAAATTTACCTAGGCTTCTAAAGGAAACACAGGACATTCCTGATGAAGGGGATACTGACTCTCTCTCACTATTTCTCCTAATTGACACTTATTCTATAAGTTATTTAGAAGACACAATGAATGATAAAAAAAGAAGAAATTGAGAAAAAGAGATAAACTAATCCAGGAACATAAAAGACTGACACAGGTTACTCTAGCCTAATGTGAGGGTTTCTCCCTTATCCATTTTCCAGGTTAATGGCTGTGATAATTGGAACCAACTGTCTCTGGTTAGTCTACCTTGGCATGGGGACTTTAAGAAAAATTCCCAAGCAGCTATGAAAACTCCCTTTGTTTTGGGGAAGCTCCCTGTCTTCTCAGGCCTGACATAGACTATTTCCACCTCAGTGGAAAGTAAACCTGTGTTTTAATCTGTCAACGTGGATGAGCTTTATGACCGTGAAACCCCTTTCTCTGCCCTCTGGACTTTTATCTGCCTCCAGCCTTCCTGGAAGCACCTCACATTTTCTGCTTCCCCATTCCGCTACTGTTTCTGCATGATCTTGGGTGCAGCTTGCATACTGGCTCCGCTACCATCTGGATGCTTCTGGCACCATTGGCTCTTCCTGCTCCCTTCACTGTCGAGGATCAAAGAGCACCCAGTGGACTTACACAACCCACTTCAGATTTCCCTACCAGTGTCCAGGTGAAAAGTAACAATGGAGAACAAATTGATTTTTATAAGAGGATCCAAATGGAACATATTTTGTTATTTAAACGAATTTAAGTTTGTTGGCTTAATTAAGATAGGCATGCCTTTAGAGTTATCAGCTGTAATGTGAAATTTTTGTTCTTTCTAGGTTTACTGAAGGACAAATAGGCTAATGCTATCTCTGTTGCAGTAGGTCAACAAAATATGACTTAAAATTATCGCTAAATATTTCTGTCTAAAGTTTTCATGGGTAATTTCAAAGTCTTTGGTAACCGGAAACTTTAATGTTTTCTTTGGATAATAAATGGGATTTATTTACTTTCTTAAATAGTTTATTGTCAAGGTGGTTCCAATATAACACCCAGTGCTCATCCTGACAGGTGTCCTCCTCAATGCCCATCATCCCCCCTTCCAATCCCCCCACCCCAATCAGCCCTCAGTTTATTCTCAGCATTCAAGAGTCTCTCATGGTTTACCTCCCCCTCTCCCCCACTAGTTTTACCCTTCTTCTCTCCACAGTCCTCCATTACATTCCTCCTAATCCTATACGTGTAAATATATGGTATCTGCCCTACTCTACCTGACTTATTTTGCTCAGCAAAACACCCTCTAGTTCCATCCATGTTGCTACAAATGGCCAGATTTCATTCTTTCTCATTGCCATGTATCGTATGGAATGGATCAAGAAGATGTGGTTTATCTATAGGATGGAATACTACATGGCAATGAGAAAGTGGGTTGTGTAAGTCCAATGGGTGCTCTTTGATCCTCGACAGTGAAGGGAGCAGGAAGAGCCAATGGTTCCAGAAGCATCCAGATGGTAGCGGAGCCAGTATGCAAGCTGCACCCAAGATCATGCAGAAACAGTAGCGGAATGGGGAAGCAGAAAATGTGAGGTGCTTCCAGGAAGGCTGGAGGCAGATAAAAGTCCAGAGGGCAGAGAAAGGGGTTTCACGGTCATAAAGCTCATCCGTTGATGGATACTTAGGCTCCTTCCATGTTTTCGCTATTGTGGAGAGTGCTGCTATGAACATTGGGGTACACGTGCCCATATGCATCAGCACTCCTGTATCCCTTGGATAAATTCCTAGCAGTATTGCTGGGTCATAGGGGAGTTCTATTGTTAATTTTTTGAGGAACCTCCACACCGTTTTCCAGAGGGGCTGCATTAATTTACATTCACACCAACAGTATAGGAGGGTGCCCATTTCTGCACATCCTCGCCAGCATCGAGAGTCCTCTGATTTGCTCATTTAAGCAACTCTGACCGGCGTGAGGTGGTATCTCAGTGTGGTTTTGATTTGTATTTCCCTGATGATGAGCGACTCTGAGCATCATTTCATGTGTCTGTTGGCCATCTAGATGTCCTCTTGGGAGAAGTGTCTGTTCATATCTTCTGCCCATTTCTTCACTGGATTGTTTGTTTTTCGGGTGTGGCGTTTGGTGAGTTTCTTATAGATTTTGGATACTAGCTCTTTATCTGATATGTCATTTTCAAGTACCTTTTCCCATTCCTTCTGTTGCCTATTAGTTTTATGGATTGTTTCCTTTGCTGTGAAGAAGCTTTTAATCTTGATGAGGTCCCAATAGTTCATTTTTGCTCTTGATTCCCTTGCCTTTGGGGGGGGGTGTCAAGTAAGAAGTTGCTGCGGTAGAGGTCAAGAAGGTTCTTTCCTGCTTTGTTCTCTGGGGTTTTGATGGTTTCCTGTCTCACATTCAGGTCCTTTATCCATTTTGAGTTTATTTTTGTGTATGGTGTGAGAAAATGATCTAGTTTCATTCTTCTGCATATTGCTGTCCATGTCTCCCAGCACCATCTATTAAAGAGGCTGTCTTTTATCCATTGGATACTCTTTCCTGCTTTGTCAAATATTAGTTGGCTGTACATTTTTGGGTCCAATTCTGAGTTCTCTATTCTATTCCATTGTTCTATGTGTCTGTTTTTTGTGCCAATACCATACTGTGTTGATGATGACAGCTTTGTAGTAGAGGCTAAAGTCTGGGATATGATGCCTCCCATTTTGGTTTTCTTCCTCAATATTACTTTGGCTGTTTGGGGTCTTTTCTGGTTCCATACAAATTTTAGGATAGTTTGTTCTAGTTCTGATAAGAATGCTGGTGCAATTTTGATTGGGATTGCATTGAATGTGTAGATTGTTGTGGATAGTAATGACATTTTAACAATCTTTATTCTTCAAATCCATGAGCATGGAATGTTTTTCCATTTTTTGTGTCTTCTTCAATTTCCTTTAGAAGTTTTCTATAGTTTTCCTCATACAGATCTCTTATATCCTCGGTTAGGTTTATTCCTGGGTACTTTATGGTTTTTTGTGCAGTTGTGAATGGGATCAGTTACTTGATTTCTCTTTCTGTTGCTTCATTGTTGGTGTATAAAAATGCAACCAATTTCTGTACATTGATTTTGTATCCTGCAAATTTGATGAATTCAAGAATCGGCTCTAGTAGGCTTCTGGTGGAGTCTGTCGGGTTTTCTATGTAGAGTACCCTGTCGTCTACGAAAAGTGAAAGTTTGACTTCTTCTTTGCCAATTCAGATGCCTTTTCTTTCCTTTTGTTGTCTGATGGCTGATGCTAGGACTTCCAGCACTATGTTAAACAACAGTGGTGAGAGTGGACATCCCTGTCGTGTTCCTGATCTCAGAGGAAAAGCTCTGTTTTTCCCCATTGAGGGTGATGTTAGCTGAGGGCTTCTCNTGGTGAGAGTGGACATCCCTGTCGTGTTCCTGATCTCAGAGGAAAAGCTCTGTTTTTCCCCATTGAGGGTGATGTTAGCTGAGGGCTTCTCATAGATGGCTTTTATGATGTTTAAGTAAGTTCTTTCTATCCCCACTTTCTCAAGGGTCTTTATAACCGAGGGATGCTGTATCTTATCAAATGCTTTTTCTGCATCTATCAATAGGATCATATGGTTTTTATCTTTTCTTTTGTTGATGTGATGTATCACATTGATTGATTTGTGAATATTGAACCAGCCCTGTCACCCAAGAATAAATCCCACTTGATCTGGGTGAATAATTCTTTCTATGTGTTCTTTCACCTCCATGTTTTTGGAGGTTTTCCAGACTTCTTCCTGTGATTGATTTCAATTTTCACAGCATTGTGATCTGAAAGCGCACATGATATGATCTCAATTCTTTTATATTTATTGAGGGCTGCTTTATGTCCCAGTATGTGGTCTATCTTGGAGAATGTGCCATGCGCACTTGAGAAGAAAGTGAATTCCATGGCCTCAGGATGTAGAGTTCTAAATATATCTGTCAATTCCATCTGGTCCAATGTGTCATTCAAGTCCATTGTTTCTTTAGTGATTTTCTGTCTAGTTGCTCTATTATTGCTCTAAGTGGAGTATTAAAGTCCCTTGCTGTTAGCAGATTCTTATTCATAAGATTGTATCTGTTTGTGATTAATTGTTTTATATAGGTGCTTCCATATTTGGTGCACAAATATTTATAATTGTTAATTCTGCCTGATGGATAGACCCTGTAATTATTCTATAATGTCCGTCTTCATCCCTTGTTACTGTTTTAGTTTAAAGTCCAGTTTGTCTGATATAAGTGTAGCTACTCCAGCTTTCTCATGATATATATTTCTCCATCCCCTTACTTTTAATCTGAAGGTAACTTCCAGTCTAAAATGCGTTTCTTCTAGACAGAAAATAGATGGATTTTGTTTTTTTATCCATTCTGCTACCGTATGTCTTTAGATTGGAGCATTCAGCCCATTTACATTCAGTGTTATTATTGAAATGTATGGGTTTAGAGTCATTGTGTCCTTCGTGGGATTCATACTTGTGGTGGTGTCTCTGGTATCTTGCATTCCTTGAAACATTTCCCTGAGAGAGTCCCCCTCTGGATTTACTGTAGGGGTAGTTTAGTGGTGATGAATTCTTTCAATGTTTGTTTATTTGGAAAGACTTTTATCTCTTCTATTCTGAATGATAGGCTTGCTGGATAGACGATTCTTGGCTGCATATTTTTTCTGTTCATCATATTGACGATTTCTTGCCCTTCCTTTCTGGCCTGCCACGTTTCAGTAGATAGGTCTGTCACCACTCTGATAGGTTTCCCTTTGTATGTTAGGGCCGTTTTCTCCCTACCTACTTTCAGAATTCTCTTTTTGTCCTTATATTTTGCCAGTTTCACTATGTTATGTCGTGCAGAAGATCAAATCAAGTTACGTCTGGGGAAGATCTCTGTGCCTCTTGTATTTCATCATCTACTTCCCTCCCAAGGTGGTGAAGTTCTCTGCTACAATTTGTTCTAGGACTCCTCCAGCACCTTTCTCTCTCTCTTCCTCTTCTGGGATTCCTATGTTATAGATATTGTTCTGTTTGACCATATCGCTGAACTCTGGAACTCTTCTTTCATGGTACTGAATAGGTTTATCTCTCTTTTTCTCAGCTTCCACTTTTTCTATAATTGTGTCTTCTAAATCACTCTTTCTCCTTTCTGTCTCTTCAATCCATACATTGGATGCCTCTATTTTATTATGTATTTTATTTATAGCATTTTTTAATTCATCATAACTATTTTTGAGTTCCATCATCTTGTAGCAATAGTTTCTCTGATGTCTTTCAAGCTTTTGTCAAGCCCAAAGATTAATTTTATGACTATTGTTCTAAATTCTTGTTCAGTTATGTTACTTATATCTGTTTTGAGCATTTCTTTAGGTGTCATTTCTTCTTGGAATTTCTTTGGAGGAGAGATCTTCCATTTCGTCATTTTGTTCTGTTTTGTTTTTTTTTCCGTTTCATCATTTTGGTTAGCTTTCTATCTCTTGTTAATTTTAAAAGCTTGCTGTACACTCTGCCCTTGCAAGTTCTGCTGTATTAACCATGGCTCTTTGACTTTTCAGGGCCTTTCCATTCAGGAAGTGTTCTTTCAATGGTATCTCTTTGTTTCTCTGGTTGAGACTTTGGTTATTTTGTTTCCCTCCTTGTAGTGGTATTTGGGACTCTCCAACATGTGTACTTTGGCTTGTTTCTTGAGGTAGCCCTGGAAAAAGAAAACAGACAACCACACAGGGAACAAAGTTACACAGATGCACAGACAAAACCAATAAATATGGAAACTGAAAGGGAAAAAGAAAAAGAAAAAAAAAAGGAGAGGACAAAATATAAAACAATATAAAAAAGAAAAAAAAGAGAATGGCTAGAATATAAATAATAAAAATTAAAATTAATAAAAAATTGAAAAAAGAAGAAAAGAAATAAAATAGAAAAAACCCAAAAGACAAAGGACTTTCTCAGGCATAAAACCAGAATTACAGCTACAAATAAAGAGCCAGGTGTATGCAGTGTTGATGGAAGAGCATATACAAAGAGAGAAATAACAGGGCAGGGAGGAAGTGAAATTGGAAATGAAATGACCAGGCAGAGAGACTAAGAATCACTCAGAGAAACTATGTAGTCTGATTACTCCAGAGAGAGAGAAAAAGGTCGTGGTAGAGGTGTAGAGTGTACATTTAGAGAATGGATTAAATGTGACTGTTTAAACCAACCAGTGACCAGAGTGCCCCAACCAGCAGAGTGGAGGGTTAAGAATGAGAAAAGGGAGATTGTATCAGAATCGAAAGGATTATCTAAGATTAATCATAGCAGTGCATCCATGTTGGTCTTGCCCCAGGCTCAGGTAATACAACAACAACTACAAAACAGCTCTATGGTGGGGATGGGCGTGGCTTGATGTAGACAGGTCTGGCCTCCACTTTCCAGCTGGTCTCTCCCTGAGGCCCAGCCTTGGTGGTTGTGGGGAGAAAAATGGCAGAGCCCAATTCCCTTCTCAACCAAGCGTTGCAAATCACTCCTTTGGGTCCAATCTCCCTGTGCTGAGGACTTGGCCTAGGTGGGCTGAGTTCTATGCCCCATGCCCTGCCTCGTTTCCAGGTCCCAGTCTGTGGTCTTTGTTTATACAGCCCGAAACAGTCAAGAAGGTCGCTGCTTCCCTGCTGCTGGGAGTTGAGTGGGGAGTGGGGGAAGTGTCTCAGCCTCAGATCTCTTGGGATCAAGCACTGATACAACCTGGGATCGGAGGCCTCTGTGCCTTGCGTGCGTGGAACACAGCAGCCTCAGGGCCACAGCATCTGAGCTGCTGCTGCACTGCTGCCACTGGGGATGGTGCTGGGAGTGTTGCAGAGAACTTTTTCCTGGCGCCTTCTGGGACCAGAGGCACCTAGTTCAAAGTCAGCACCCCAGCCAGAACTAAAAAACACTCTCTTTCCAAGCCGAGGTTTTTCTCTTCTCCAGTGATGGTTGTATGAGCAATCGCAGCTTCTCTTTCCTTTCTCCTCCACTCGCTGCAGCTCACCACCACTCGCTGTGGGTCATCACTCACCGCAGCTGTATGCAAGCTGGGTTCCCTCCCCACCCTCAGTATCTCTGGGTCCTGGCCGCTTTTATCTTCCCCAGTTCACACTCACACACTTATGAGGTTTCCTTTCCAGTGTATTCTGTCTCTTTCTCTTCCCAAACTCCTGTGGCTCAGTGTCTTATGACTTCAGGCCTGCTCTGTTTGAGAGATGGGTGTAAGCGAAATGCACGGAGTTCCCTATTTCTCCACCATCTTGCTGACTCCCCCAATAAATGGGATTTAATTCATTGGATATTTAGGATTTTCCCAAATGAGATAAAATACTAAAGCATTGATTACTGAATGTAGGTTTGCACTTTTGGTTTCTAATTGTAGAGAAGCTAAGGATACTGGGGTCTGATAGTAACCCTACTTTGTACATTATTAAAATATTATACTATGGAAAAAGATTTTTATATTATGAAATGTGTTCATAAATTTTCCATCTAAAGAATTCTTGTGTAACAGACAGTTCATAACTGATTGCTACTTAGTTTTCACTGGAGACGGGGCTTTCTAAGACTTAAAATTCTTCTACTAAATGTAATTAAGACTGATAGAAATAAGGGAAGCAACTCTGAATTTAAAAACATTGTAGAAGGTTTATGAATGGAAATCTTTGTAAAGGAACTTTATATGTGGTCAAGACTAAGGTTGAAATGAATGGATTTTAAAGGTACACTGGTATAAAATTGAAATTCTGCTTTTCTCTCTGTTTAAAAGACTAAGCTTTCTTGGATTCTTGGTCTGCTCCTGATAAGAAACTGTAAACAAAGTTTTTTTTTCTCTTTTGTCTGAGCCTCCCCCCTCCCAATAAAAAAACATATTCTGGGTTTTTAAAAAAATGTTTTGTCTTTATCAAGTCTCTAATTACTTAGTTAATACTTCTCAATATTAAAGGAGCTACGTTTTGGTAACAACTGTATAACCCTACATATTTACCTTTGGAATCTCTTATTGTCACTTTGGTTAAGTAATTTAAGTTTTAAGTTTTGTAATGATCTGTAATCCTAATTAGGCAATTGCTTTCAGAACTTTCCAAGATCTTTAAACAAACTTCCCAATGATTTAAATTGTAAAAGAAGTATTTTTGACCAATTAGACTTGTTTATTTGCTGTGTTAAGTTCCTTGGAAAGCACTGTCAAACAAATGATAAGCCTTAAGTTGTATTGGTTGAATAAATGCTTATATACACATAATTCCTGAAGTTTTAATATGTTTTGGTAATAAGGTTGTAACTTTAACATTCTAATTATCGAAGTATTATGTGTCACAGAAATAACTGAATTTCCTGTCAATTGCATTATAGTCTTTTGTCACTTGCAAAATAAGTTTCATCTTCAAAGAGATATATAAAAAGGGGCTTTTGACAAATACAGGCTTTTTATATCATTATAATCCTAACACTAAAGTTTATAAGAATTTCCAGAATTAACTTAAAAGCTGCAAACTGAACCAAGAATTAGTAACATGGGACTAAATGAACTAAGGAAGATGATATGGTTTTTGTGACTCTTGTTTGAAACATTGCTGGTTCTGTAATATTTGTTCTTCCAGATTAAGGAAATTTTCTCTTAAGATATCTGTAACTTACACAAATGTGATAAAATATTCATTTTTGAACAAATTAAAGAACTTAACTTTTCTATCTGAATCCTCTGAAATTCAAAAGTTCTTAGTGAATATTTTTCTTTCACGGGAATTATAGTTATTTACATAGTTCAATAATCTATTCTCCTTATAACAGGACACCTTTGGAAACATTGGTTATTTTACCAAGGTTTTGATTGGAATGTCCTATCTGAGAGACATACATTGGCTCAGATATGACCATTCAGGGATCAAGAAGATGTGGTTTATCTATACCATGGAATACTACATGGCAATGAGAAAGAATGAAATCTGGCCATGTGTAGCAACATGGATGGACCTTGAGGGTGTTATGCTGAGTGAAATAAGTCAGGCAGAGAAGGACAAATATCATATGTTTGCATGTATAGGAGGATTAGGAGGAACTTGACGGAGGAACAAGGGAGAGAAGAAGGGCGGAAAAGGTGGGGGAAAGGGAGAGAGGCAAACCATGAGAGACTCTTGAATGCTGACAAAAACTGAGGACTGATGGGTGGGGGGGGGAGGGGGGATGGGCATGGAGGAGGACACTTGTGGGGATGAGCACTGAGTGTTATGTGGAAACTAATTTGACAATAAACTATTTGTAAAAAAATAAATAAAATAAAATAAAATAAAATTCCCCCCAAAAAATAAAATAAAATAAAATAAAATAAAATATAAAAAAAAATGACCATTCAGATTTAAGAAACTAAGGTTAACTTCATGAAACATGAAGCCAATAGAGCCACTTGGAACTGTTGGCCTGATATCTTGCTTACAGAGTTCCCAGCAGCATTACCTGGTGAGTAAAGAATGTCACATCCTGGCAGGTGCAGGAACATCAAGATATTTGGGGGACCTCACAAAAGAGCAAATTGCCCAAATCTACAGGTATTTCAGGCATGTGTAATTGCAAGTACTTGGCTTGGCTTCTGGTCTAGAGAGGCTACTAAAGATTTAATTGAGATTCCTTATAAAAAATTCCAGCAAAACAAATTTTAAAAGATCTAAATGATCAATCACTATTCTTATTGAGCTTATATAATTAGGCCAAGTTTGTTCAAATTTACTTGTTTTACAAAGGAATTAGCCTTGATTTGGCTTTCAGTATTAATTATAGAGAAAATTTATGTCTTATAATTATAGAGAAAAAATATGTTTCAATCTTTGTAGTTATTGAATGTTTAATGCTATATACTATAAACTAGACTAGATCCTGAATTCTTCAGTTTTCCTCAAATATTTGACTATGGTTCTCCAATTAATGTTTCCAATCTTCCTCCATTCTGTTGACTTAGAGTCTTTAAAAACTAAAACTGCCTTTTTCCTAAAAGCCTTAAAAACTGATGCTGGACAACTTGAGGTAAACTTAAGAGAAATAGGTCATTATGGACAATTTTTTTGTTTGTAATTCTGTGGGTATAATAATAAGACCCCATGGTCATATGATTATTTGTACAACTGGAAAATAGGATGGATTACCCCAATAATTATATGTGAAAAGCTTTTCCTCACTGTACACTTACCAATAGATAAAGTCTCTAGTACCTTATTAAATTATTAACTTGAGGCCAGGCTAATTCATAAATCTCTAAATGAATATACAAACCATATCCTACCTAAGCCTGATCTGACAGTTACTAGCACCCCACCCCAAATAAGCCGAGGAGACATGGCTTATTTAAAGAATTGAAAGCATAATACAGGAGGGAATTTAACTTCAAAATGAAAAAGCTTCTACCGGGTTATATTATGTACTCCAACAGCCATAAAATTAAGACATTCCTCATGGACTCATATATCAAGAATTAAACCTGTACCTTCTTCACAGGGATCCAGTGTACCAGTTAACACACTTAATTCTTGTGAATCTGTGTAAAATCTCAAACTTATCTTCAAACAAAGATAATGGTTGTATCTTCCTTTTTTATTCTCCTTTCCCCAAATGATACTGGCAATTCCTTTTTACAATGGGCCATTCAAAAGGATCACCAGAGACATTTGAATTATAAACCGGAAAAACTCATCTGATTTATGCTGCCTCTTCCCACTCCATCTGAAGATGCTTCAAGCCTGACATCTACTCACTGACAGCACTTGAGACTCACATATTGGGTTCCTAATTTGTTCCAACCATTAACTTATATTCTTCTTTTGTTTCCATAAATGTACCTCTTATAAATTACCTGATTGCTTCCTAAACAAAACAGTATAAAATGGCTAACACTACTTGCTACACACTTAAAGCCATAAGTGACTCTCAAACTGGCATTAGATATTTTAACTTCTGCACAAGGTGGAACACATGCTATCATAACAGAATGTTGGCATATATTCCAGATATCATAAGAATGTGATTGCTAAAAGATATAAATACTCAAACTGGCACTTCAAATTATCTCTCTTTCCGTTAGTGATTGGTTAAACTCCTGGACTGGAGGAAAATTTTGGTCAACTGTTTTTATTGGACTTCTCCTTCTCATAATGATAATAACATTATTTTGTTGTCTTTTCCTGTGTCTCTCTGCCTGGTGCCATGAATTCTTCACTGCCGTAACTTCTAGCTGACAGGTGATCCTTTCAAGTCAAAGAGTAGAGAATTGCTCTTCACAAAACCAGTGCAGCTCTTTCTGCCTCCTGTGTTATATAAAGCCACTTTTTTGCACCAAAAACATCTTGAGAATTCTTTCTTGGCTATTGACTCCAAAACCCAATGATGTGGGAAATTGTTGGGTTCTGAAGCTGATGGCCAAGAAAGAATAATTGATATGTCTTTGTTATGCCCAGATCGCGATCTCCCCAAAATCCCAAGACCACCAAGGAGTCCGAGTCACATATGCAAAAGCAAAGGGCGTTTATTCGGGCTTAAGCTCTGGCTCCCAGACCTCACCAATGCAGTGGATCTGTGCTGAGAGCCCCGAGCAAAGGCAGAGTAGGGTTTTTATGGGGTTTGTGATGGGGGAGTTACAGAAGTTGTGGCAGGGGAACAGTGATCCAACCATAATTATTCAACATTATTGACAGTGGGTTTAACCATACACATTGTCTAGAGTATTCGTTACTTTTGGCGGGATCCAATTACAACATTTTAAATTCAACCAATTACAGAGCCAGCCTAGGGTCTTACTCGGTGACTAACGGGTTAACTTTAACAGTAGGTAACAGGGTCCTATCTATAGTTTCTATCTTTAGGCCTCTCATTCAGTAATGTGGAGGGTGGTGGCTGGCCTTTCCTGATTGGGTGTTCCAAGGGTAGGTTCTCCTGCCCTGGGCAATGTGTAACTGCCTGATAGTTTTGGGGAAGCTGGAACTTAGGCCTTCTAGTTTAGAGGGGAAACTTAAAGCCTGTCATGGAGTCAGTTTCGTTTAGACGTTTAGATTTGTGTCCTTACATCTTCAGTGCAAAAAGGTGCTTTTATTAAAGCATGGTGACAAGACCTGTGGGCAGAAAGAGCTGCCCCGGGATAGTGAGGAGTGGATGATCATATACTTGGGAGTTGCGGGGTGGGGGTGGGGTGGGGGTGGAGTAAAGGCAAGGGGAAATTTCCTAAATGATTTTCATATGCTAAACAAGACTTACAGGATCCTGGTGGCCTAGCTATTGTCAAGCTAATGTTTCTCCCTCTAGCAAAGCATTAACATTAAGACAGTAGGGAGTTCCTGGAGAATTGTTATACTCTGCCTGCCTCAAGTATTTGTCAATGGGCTGCAGGTTATAAGGAATTTAATTTTATCTATGATTTCCTTCTGCCTTTGTTTCCAACATCACTCAACACCAAACCACATCACTAAGCTAGTATGTTTCATTGATAGATCTTGAATTTACAAAATAATTTTTAAAAATTATGTGTAGCAAGTAATAACATAAGCAAAGTAAATAAAAAATAACAAATTTGAGACAATACTTAGAATATATGTTACAAAGAAATGGTTAATATATAAATAGGTTCCAGAAATTAAGTGAACAGAGTGGCAGTGCAATAGAGAAATGAGCAAAAACCAAGAACAGACAATTCTCAGAAATAGTAAAGCAATTTTAATCATGTGTAAAAATGACCAACATTATTGACAATAAGATAATTTAAAAGTAAAACTATTATGAAGATGGTGGAATGGTTAGGGGACCTTATGCTTGCCTTGACTTTGAACACAGCAAGATAATTATCAAATCCTTCTGAATACCTAGGAAATCAGTCTGAGAACTGGAAGAACAAACTGCACAACTAGAGGAAGAAAGGAGACCACACTGTGAAAAGTAAAAGGTGATGTGATTTGGGGTACAAAAGAATCACCAGTGCTGCAGAGAGGAGAGATCCCAGATCATGGAGAAAGGAGAGAGAGAGAAAGAGAGAGAGAAAGAGAAAGAGAGAGAGATAATGAAGCACACAGGAAGAGAGAGATAATGCAACACACAGGGGATTGCACAAGAAAAACTTTCCCAAAACCATTCTCTGGGAAAAAGAGAAAGGCTGATTATCCCAAGTTTTTACAAGCAGTGGAGATGAATGAATGTCTGAACTTAGAAGTCTGTGTCATCACCAGGTTCAACCCTGATGGGTGTTGTGGTGCTCCTCTGGTGAAGGGGGACAGAGACCTGGGAGCAGACAGTGTGCTCTGAGGATCCCCTGGGTTGCACGGGGAAAGACAGTTCCCCTCCTTGGAGTGCATTTGAAGAGGTATCACTGCCTCTCAAGGGATGAAAGTGTGGGCAGATGCCATTGAGCTGCCACATTCATTACATATGAGCATTCTTGCTGAAGGAAGCTACTGTGGATACTGGGTTTTTGATGTGCTTTATCATAAAATCCAAGCACCTGCATGTCATGCAACTGCTTTTCTGGGACAAACCACTACCAGTCACAGTGCGGCAAAACCGTCCTCCAGAGGATCAGTGTGCATCCTCACTGCACCGGATCCTAAAATTTGGACATTTAAAACCAAGCTCCATGGTGATATAAAACATATGAGCATTACACAGCCAAAGAGCAGATGACTCAGACACAGATGGGGTGAAAGCAGGAATCAGACAAGCCTGAGACACAACAAGGGAGATTGTTCACTCTTTTGCGAGGGCTTCATGAAGAGTGGTAGGCATGAACTCCCCTACCCATAGAATAGAGCAGATCGCTGCCAATTTTTTACCCCTACCATCAGCACATAGGGACTTCAGCAAATGGCACATTGGCCCTGGTGGTGGCTGGAGCCTCTTACACCAAGCCCCATCCCCTATGCTCGCAGGTGCCTTTTTCAATAGGGCAAGTGTGATGGAAAGCCAGAGCAAAAGCAGACCCCTATCCCAGAAGGCCAGCACAAATCCCCTGCACCAAGGGTACTGATCATCCAGTGTTTCAAAGCTTCAGCTCTACTGGAAATAAGACCAGGCACAGGGTCTATTAACACACATAAGACAGGGACCTAGACCAAATGACAAGATGGAGGAATTCACCCTAAAAGAAAGAATAAGAAGATGTCACAGCCAGGGACTTAATCAAAATGAATATAAGTAAAACGTCTGAAAAAATTTAAAAACAGCAATCATAAGGATACTACTTGGGCTTGAGAAAATCATAGAAGAAACCAGAGAGACCTTTACCTCAGACAAAAAAAAAAAAAAAAAAAAAAAAAAAAAAAAAAAAAAAAAAAAAAAAAAAAAAAAAAAAAAAAAAAAAAAAAAAAAAAAAAAAAAAAAAANAAAAAAAAAAAAAAAAAAAAAAAAAAAAAAAAAAAAAAAAAAAAAAAAAAAAAAAAAAAAAAAAAAAAAAAAAAAAAAAAAAAAAAAGACCTAAAAACTAGTTGGCCCAAAATAAAAGATGCTATAACTGGCACGTAAAATTGACTGGTTTTAATGACCACAGGAAGGAAGAAAAAGAGGACTGGATAAGTGATACAGAAGATAAAATTCTTGAAAATAAAGAAGCTGAAAAGAAGAGGGAAATAAAAATATTCGATCATGAATGTAGTCTCAGGGAACTCAGTGACTCCATAAAGTGTAATAATATTTGTACTATAGGACTCCTATATGAAATAAAGGAGTAGAAGGTATATATGTGAAAATTATAGCTGAACACTTCCCTAATTTGGGGGATTAAACAGATATCCAAATCAAAGAAGCACAGAGAGCTCCCACCGAAACAAAGCCTGCCAACACCAGGATATATTGTAATAAAATTGGGGAAAATACACAGATAAGGAAAAAGTCTTGAAAGCAATAAGAGAAAAGAAATCCTTTTCTTTTTCTAATTTTTAAAAAATGTTTTATTTATTTCTGAGAGACAGAGAGAGAGACAGCGTGAGCAGGGGAGGGTCAGAGAGAGAGAGGGAGATATAGAATCTGAAACAGGCTCCAGGCTCTGAGCTAGCTGTCAGCACAGAGCCCGACGCAGGGCTCGAACCCACAAACCCACATGAGATCATGACCTGAGCCAAAGTCGGCTGCCCCACTGACTGAGCTACCCAGGCTCCCCAAGAAATCTTTAACCTACAAGAGAAGACAAATAAGATTAACAACAGATATCTCCGCAGAAACCTGGTAGGCTAGAAGGGAGAGGCAGGATATGTTAAATGTGGTGAAAGAAAAATATGCAGCCAAGAATATTTGTCCAGCAAGGCTGTCATTCAGAATAAAAGGAGAGATAAAAGTTTTCTAGACAGGGGTGCCTGAGTGGCTCAGACAGTTAAGCGTTCGACTTTGACTCAGGTCATGAGGAAAAAAAAGTGAGGGGAAGAAGATGTGCCTGGGTGGTTAAGTTCGTTAGGTGTCTCAACAAGGAAACAATTGTTTTGAATGACACACTGGACCGGATGGACTTAACAGACATTTTGAGAACATGTCATCCTAAAGTACAGAATACACATTGTTTTCAAGTACATATGAAATATTCTCCAGGATAGATCACATACTGTTTTACAAATCAGCCCTCAAAATGTGCAAAAAGATTGAGATCATACCATGAATACTTTTAGATCACAATGTGATAAAACTTGAAATGAACCACAAGAAAAAATTTGGAAAGCCCTCAAATATATGGAGTTAAAGAACATTCTACTAAAGAATGGATGGGTTAAATAGGAAAATAATGAGGAAATTTAAAAATTTCTAACTAAAAAGGTAAAATATCTGTACTCTGAAAACTATACAACATTTATGAAAGAAATTCAAGAGGACAAAAAGAAATAGAAAAGTATTCTATGCTCATGGATTGAAAGAACAAACATTGTTAAAATATCTATACTACCCAATGCAATCCACACATTTAATGCAATCTTTATCAAAATACCACCAGCAATTTTCTCAGAGATAGAACATATAATCCTAAAATTTTTATGGAACCACAAAAGATCCCAAAAATCCAAAGAAATCCTGAGAAAGAAAAACAAAAACTGGAGGCATCATGATTCAGGATTTCAAGCGACATTGCAAAGGTGTAGTCATCAACAAAGTGCTCTATTGACACAAAAACAGACACATAGATCAATGGAACAAAAGAGAGAATACAGAAATGGACCTACAAATATATGGTCAACAAATATTTGACAAAGCAAGAAAAAATACACAGTGGAAAAAAGAGTCTCTTCAACAAATGGTGCTGAGAAAACAACAGCGATATGCAAAAGAAGGAAACTGGACCACTTTCACCACACACAAAAATAAATTGAAAATGCATGAAAGAGCTAAATGTGAGACAGGAAACCATCAAAATCCTAGAAGAGAACACAGGTATCATTCTCTTTGACCTTCGCTAGAGCAGCTTCTTTTTGTTAAGGTTTTTTCTTAAAGTTTACCTATCATTCTGAGAGAGAAAGAGGGAGAGCACGTGGGGGAGGGGAAGGGAAAGGGAGAGACAGAATTCCCAGCAGTTTCTGTGCTGTCAGTGCAAAGCCTGATGCAGGTTATGACCTGAGCAAAGATCAAGAGTCAGATGCTTAACCAAATGAGCCACCCATATGTCCAAGAGCAAGTTCTTTACACATGTTGCTGAAGGCAAGGGACACAAAAGCAAACATGAACTATTGGTACTACATGAAGATAAGAAGCTTCTGCACAGCGAAGTAAACAATCAACAAAACTAAAATGCAGCCTACAAAATGGGAGAAAATATTTGCAAATGACATGTGATAAAGGATTAGTATCCAAAGTATTTTAAAAACTTAACAATCTCAGCACCCAAAAAAACAAATAACCCAGTTTATAAATGGGCAGAAGAAATGAATAGACACTTTACCAAAGATGACCTTCAGAGGGCTAAAAGACACATGAAAAGATGACCAACATTCCTCATAATCAGGAGAATATAAATCAAAACTACTTCACACCTGTCACAATGGCTAAAATTAACAGCACAAGAAACAACAGGTTTTGGAAGGGATGTGGATAAAAGGGAACCCTCTTGCACTGTTGAAGGGAATGCAAACTGGTGCAGCCATTCAAAAGAACAGTATGGAGATTTCTCAAGAAACTAAAAATAGAACTATCCTAAAATCCAGTAATTGTACTATTAAGTATTTACCAAAGGAAAAAAAATACAGATTCAAAGGATATATATACTCAGCCATCAAAAAGAATGAAATCTTGCCATTGGCATGATGTGGATGGATCACTTATGCTAAGTGAAATAAGTCACTACTTACAAAAAGTAATGAAAAATTGATTGAAGACTGAAACATAGGAACTCCAACCATAAAATTCTTCGAAGAAAACATCAGGAAAATCCTATTTTACGTTGGTGTTGTCAATTATTTTTTTTTGTATATAGTAACAAAGACACAATCAACAAAAGCAAACCTTAAGTGAGACCACATCAAACTAAAAAAAAAAAAAAAGCTGCTGCACAGCAAAAGTAACTATTGACAAAAAGAACAGGTAACTTATAGAATCAGAGAAAATATTTGCCATTCATATGTGATAAGGTGTTAATATATAAATAACATACAATTTGTTACCGAGAAAGAAAAACCCAATTAAAATGGGCAAAGAAATAAAGTAGACATTTTTTTTGCAAAGAAGACGCACAAAAGAACAACATGAAAATGTGCTCTACGTCACTAATCATCACGAAAATCTAAATCAAACCCACAATGAGATAAACTAAATTCAAACACCACATTATACCTGTTACAACAGAAAAGACAAGCGATAACTAGTGTCAGTGAGATGTGAAGAAAAAAGAAACTTGTGTTCATAATTGATGGCAATATAAATTGGTAAACCAACTATGGAGACCAGTAAGAGGGTTCCTTTAAAAATTAAAAATATTACTTCCCTAGGATTCAGCAATTTCATTTCTGGACATATGTATAAAGGAAATGAAAACATAATCTCAAAGAAATATCTGGACTCCCATGTTAATTACACCATTGTTCACAATAGCCCAGATATGAAAACAACCTAAATGTCACAAATGAGTGGATAAAGATGTGTTATATATGTGTGTGTGTGTTTCCATATATATATATATATATATATATATATATATATATGGAAAATTTTTTTCAGCCATGTGTAAGGATGAAATTCTCCCATTTGCAACAACATGGATAGACTTGGATGATATTATGTTATGTGATATAAGTCGAAGAAAGACAAATACTGAATGATATTACTTACATGTGGGATCCAGAAAAGCCAAACTTATAGGAATAGAAAGTAGAGTGATGGTTACTAGGAAACATGTATTGGGGTAAACTGGGAGAATTTAGTCAAATGATACAAAATTCCAGTTTTAAGATGTATAAGTTCTGAGGAGGGGCAAGATGGTGGAGAAGTAGGGAGCTCCCTACATTGCACTCGCCCCCATATCTCACACGGAAAAGATCTGAAGTCATTCGAAACCTTACAGAACCCAAAAGATTGGGAGAAAAAGGACACAGAATCCACTGAGAAAGCCTTCTAAGGTGAGTAGGAACCGGGGAAGATAAAATCGGGCCAAGATTGGAGGCTCAGAGGGACAGGGGCAATTCCCCTCTGCTTGGAGTGAGAAGGGAAAGAGAGAGTCCGAAATGACTCACACATGGTCCCTGTCGCTGGAAAACAGAAAAACTCCACTCGGGGCACAGAAGGACCATGCGCACCAAATCCCTGCGCGCCAGGTCCCCGTGCACCAACTCGTCCTGGAGGGGCCGCCCGCCAAGGCTCCTTTGTGCTACTGACTGGCTGGATCCCTGGAGGAGCCACGCACGTAATGGGCCTCTGTGCTCCTGGCTTGACTGGACCCCTAGAGGGAAGGTGAAAGTCTTAAAACAGGGAGATTTGCGCACGAGTTCATGTTTCAGGTGGCAAGACACAGAGGGACCCGGTTTCCTGCTCTCTGGTGGACCCAGCGCACCCCCCAGGCAAACCCCCGTACTTGCTCACCAACCCGACCGGGAGGAGAAGGAAGCAGCGATTCTGGATCCATCCCCAGGGCTAGGCGAGAGGCATAGAATTGCCCTGAAGGGATCGCCTGCGAGATTGTGTCTACAGCAATTTCAGTAGGGCGCGCAGACTGGGACATGGAAACTAGGCCTGACCTGTGTTAAACAGCGCAACCCACTTTGGCTACGCCCCTGGCACAGGGAGTTTACACACCCAAAAAAGCGAGGTGCAGCGCTTGGTTCAAGAAGGGACTGGAGCACTGCCACTCTCCTCCCCACAACCGCCAAGGCAGAACTCCCACTGGATCACACCACACCCATCCCTTCTAGAGAGCTGCCCTAGTCCTTGTTTTTTGTTTTTGTTTTTTTTTCTGAACTCTGACCTGATTAACTCTGATCACTGGCTTGCTTAAACAGTCACATTTAGTCCATTCTGTACATGTAAATTCTACACCTACCTACTTTATCATCTCTTTCTCTCAGGAGTAATTAGACTACATAGTTTCTCTGGATAATACCAGCGTCCTTCTCTCATCTATCGAACCATATTCCACCGTTTAGCTCTTTGAAAAAAGCTTCTTATCACTTCTGCCTGTTCATTTTATTTCCAGTTTTGCAGCATCCCCGCCCTGTCTTCTCTCTCTTTCTCTATGCTCTTCAACCAACACTGCAAACACCCAGCTATTTAATTGTAGCTGGGAAATCCAGTTATATACTTTAAACCATTATTTGTCCATCGTTTTTCTCCTTTTTACCTTTTCTTTTCTTCTTTTGGATCTTATAATGTATTTTTTATTTTCTATTATTCGCCTTCCCTCCTCCATCTTTTCTCTTAACTTTTTGTTTTCCCTCTTGGTTTGCATGTTTGTTGGATTTGTCTGCGTTTGTGTGCCTCCCCTCCCTGTGTCTTTGTCTGTCTGTTTGCTTCTCCAGGGCTACCTCAAGAAACAAACCAAAGTACACATGGTGGAGAGTCCCAAATATCACTACGAGTAGGAAAATAAAATAACCAAGGTCTCAACAAGACAGACCAAGAGATACCATTCAAAAAACACTCTCTGAAAGGACACGCCATGGACAGTCAAAGAGTCTTCTTGGGTACAGCAGCGCTCATAGGTACAGAGAGCATAACAAGTCTTTAAAACTAACAAGAGCCAGAAAGCTAATTAAAATGATGAAACAAAAGAGCTCTCCTCCAAAGAAACTCCAAGAAGAAATGACAGCTAGTGAACTGCTCAAAACATATATAAGCAGCATAACTGAACAAGATTTTAGAACAATAATCATAAACTTAATAGCTAGGCTTGAAATAACCATAGGGGACAGCAAAGAAACTATGGCCACAGACAACATGGAGAATAAGAATAGGCATGATGAATTAAAAAATGCGATAAATGAGATACATAATAAATTGGAGGTGTCCAATGCACGGATTGAAGATGCAGAAAGGAGAATAAGTGATCTAGAAGACACCATTATATAAAAAGAGGAAACTGAGAAAAAAGAGACAATTTGATCCAGGAACATGAAAGAAGAGTTCGAGAGCTCAGCGATACGGTCAAATGCAACAATATCCATATCATAAGAATCCCAGAAGAGGAAGAGATAGGGAAAGATACTGAAGGAGTCCTGGAGCAAATTCTGGCAGAGAACTTCCCCTACTTGGGGAAGGAATTAAATTTTGAAATATAATAGTCTCAGAGGTCTCCCCTCAGACTTAATTTGAATCGATTTTCTGCACTACATATCATAGTAAAAATGGCTAAATATAAGGATAAAGAGAGAATTTTGAAAGCAGCTAGGGAGAAAAGGGCCCTAACATACAAAGGGAAACCTATCAGAGTGGTGACAGACCTATCTACTGAAACTTGGCAGGCCAGAAAGAAATGGGAGGAAATATTCAATGTGATGAACAGAAAAAAATATGCAACCAAGAATCCTCTATCCAGCAAGCCTATAATTCAAAATAGAAGGAGAGATAAAAGTTTTTTGAATAAACAGAATTTGAAAGAATTTGTCACCACTAAGCCAGCCCTACAAAAATCCTGAGTGGGATGATCTGAAGGAAATGTTGCAAGGAACAAAGACACCAGAGACACCACCACAAACATGAACTCACAAAGGACACAAAGACTCTATATACACATATTTCAATAATGACACTGAATGTAAGTGGGCTGAATGCTCCAATCAAAAGACATAAGGTAGCAGGATGGATAAGTAAACAAAATCCATCTATATGCTGTCTACAAGAAACTCATTTCAGACTGGAAGATACCTTCAGATTAAAAGTAAGAGGATGGAGAAATATATATCCTGCTACTTGAAATCTAAGGAAAACTGGAGTAGCTATACTTATATCAGACAAACTGGACTTTAAATTAAAAACAATAACAAGAAAGGAAGAAGGGCATTACATAATAATTACAGGGTCTATCCATCAGGAAGAACTAATAATCATTAATGTCTATGCACCGAACATGGGAGCACCTAAATATTTAAAATAATTAATCACAAACAGACACAATCTTATAGATAAGAATGTGCTAATATCAGGGGACTTTAATACTCCACTTACAGCAGTGGATAGGTCAACCAGACAGAAAATCACTAAAGAAATAATGGACTTGAAAGACACATTGGACCAGATGGATCTGATGGATATATTTGGAACTCTACATCCTGAGGCCAGGGAATTCACTCTATTCTCAAGTGCGCATGGCACATTCTCCAAGATGGATCACATACTGGGACATAGAGCAGCCCTCATTAAATATAAAAGCATTGAGATAATACCATGCACACTCTCAGGTCATAATGCTTTGAAATTTGAAATCAATCACAGGAAGAAGTCTGGAAAACCTCCAAAAACATGGAGGTTAAAGGACACCCTACTAAAGAATGAATGGGCCAATCAGGCAATTAGAGAGGAAATTAAAAAATATATGGAAACAAATGAAAATGAAAACACAACAATCCAAACTCTATGGGATGCGGCAAAGGCAGTCCTAAGAGGAAAGTACATTGCATACAGGCCTATTTCAAGAAATTAGAAAAAGCACACATCCAAAATCTAACAGCTCACCTAAAGGAACTAGAGGCAAGGCAATAAGAACCCTCTGAACTCAGTAGAAGAAGAAAAATAGTAAATATCAGAGCAGAAATAAAGAACATAGAGGCCAAAAAACAATTGAACAGATCCACGAAACCAAAAGTTGGTTTTTAGAAAAAAAAATTGACAAACCTCTAGCCAGGCTTCTCAAAAAGGCAAGAGAGAACACCCAAATAGACAAAATCATGAAAGAAAATGGACTTATTACAACCAAACCCTCATAAACACAAGCAATTACCAGGGAATACTATGAAAAATTATATGCCAACAAATTGGACAACTTAGAAGAAATGGACAAATTCCTAAACACACACTCACTACCAAAATTCACACGAGAAGAAATAGAAAACCTGAACAGACCCATAACTAGTGAATAAATGGAATCAGTATTCAAAAATCTCCCAACAAATAAGAGCCCTGGACCTGATGGCTTCCCGGGGGAATTCTACCAGACATTTAAAACAGAATTAATACCCATTCTTCTCAAACTATTCCAAAAAATAGAAATCAAAGGAAAACTCCTGGACTCATTTTATAAAGCCAACATCACACTGTTTCCCAGGCCAGACAGAGATCCAGCAAAAAAAGAGAACTACAGGCCAATATCCTTGATGAATACGGATGCAAAGATCCTCAACAATATCCTTGCAAATCAAATCCACCAACACATAAAAAGAATTATCCACCAAGATCAAGTGGGATTCATTCATGGGTTACAGGGCTGGTTCAACATTCGCAAATCAATCAATGTGATACATCACATCAACAAAAGAAAGATAAAACCATATGATTCTGTTGATAGATGCAGAAGAAGCATCAGACTAGATACAGCATCGTTTCTTAATAAAGACCCTCGATAAAGTAGGGATAAAAGGAACTTACTTAAACATCATAAAAGCCATCTGTGAGAAGCCCTCAGCTAACAGCATCCTCAACGGGGAAAAACTGAGAGCTTTCCCTGAGATCAGGAACACGACAGGGTTGTCCACTCTCACCACTGTTGTTTAACATAGTTTTGGAATTCCTAGTATCATCTATCAGACTACAAAAGGAAATTAAAGTCATCATAATTGGCAAAGATGAAGTCAAACTTTTTCTTTTCGCAGACGACATGATACTCTACATAGAAAACCCGACAGACTCCACCAGAACCCTACCAGAACTGATCCAAGAATTGAGCAAAGTTGCAGGGTACAAAATCAGCGTACAGAAATCGGTTGCATTTTTATACACCAATAACGAAGCAACATAAAGAGAAATCAAGAAACTGATCCCATTCACAATTGCACAAAAAACCATAAAATACCTCGGAATGAACCTAACCAAGGATACAAGTGATCTGCATAATGAAAACTACAGAAAACTTATGAAGGAAATTGAAGAAGACACAAAGAAATGGAAAACATTCCATGCTCCTGGATAGGAAGAATAAATATTGTTAAAATGTCATTACTACCCATAGTAATCTACACATTCAATGCAATTCCAATCAAAATGGCACCAGCGTACTTCTCAAAACTAGAACAAACTATCCTAAAATTTGTATGGAACCACAAAAGACTCCGAATAGCCAAAGTAATACTGAAAAATAATACCAAAACGGGAGGTCTCACCATCCCAGACTTTAGCCTCTACTACAAAGCTGTCATCATCAAGACAGTATGGTATTGGCACAAAAACAGACACATAGACAAATGGAATAGAATTGAGAACTCAGAGCTGGACTGAAAGGTACACAGCCAACTAATCTTTGGCAAAGCAGGAAAGAATATCCAATGGATAAAGCCTCTTTAACAGATGGTGTTGGGAGAACTGGACAGCAACATGCAGAAGAATGAAACTAGATCATTTTCTCATACCATGCACAAAAAGAAACTCAAAATGGATTAAAGACCTGAACTGAGACAGGATACAATCCAAACTCTAGAGGAGAAAGAAGGAAACAACCTCCTTGACCTCCACTGCAGCAACTTCTTACTTGACACATCCCCAAAAGCAAGGGAAACAAGAGCAAAAATAAATGATTGGGACCTCATAAAGATTAAAAGCTTCTGCACAGCAAAGGAAACAATCCACAAAACTAATAGGCAACCAACGGAATGGGAAAAGATAGCTGCAAATAACATATCAGATAAAGGGTTAATATCCAAAATCTATAAGGAGCTTACCACACTCCACACCCTAAAAACAAACAACCCTGTAAAGAAATGGGCAGAAGATATGAACAGACACTTCTCCAAAGAGGACATCCAGATGGCCAACAGACCCATAAAACGATGCTCAGTATCCCTCCTCATCAGGGAAATACACATCAAAACCACACTGAGATACCACCTCACGTCAGTCAGAGTGGCTAAAATGAACAAATCAGGAGATTATAGATGCTGGCGAGGATGTGGAGAAATGGGCACCCTCCTACACTGTTGGTGGGAATGTAAACTGGTGCAGCCCCTCTGGAAAACAGGGTAGAGGTTCCTCAGGAAACTAACAATAGAACTCCCCTATGACCCAGCAATTGCACTGCTAGAAATTTACCCAAGGGATATAGGAATGTTGATGCATAGGAGCACATGTACTCCAATGTTCATATCAGCACTCTCAACAATAGCCAAAATATGGAAAGAGCCTATGTGTCAATCAACGGACGAATGGATCAAGAAGATGTGGTTTATTTATACGATGGAATACTACACGGAAATGAGAAAGAATGAAATCTGGCCTTGTGTAGGAACATGGATGAAACTTGATTGTGTTATGCTGAACGAAATAAGTCAGGCAGAGAAGGACAAATATCATATGTTTGCACTTATAGGAGTATTAGGAGGAACTTAATGGAGGACCATGGGGGACAAGAAGGGGGAAAATGGTGGGGGAAAAGGAGAAAGGCAAATCATGAGAGACTCTTGAATGCTGAGAACTAACTGAGGACTGATGGGTGTGGGGGGGTAGGGGGGAGATGGGCATGGAGGAGGGCACTTGTGGGGATGAGCACTGGGTGTTATGTGGAAACTAATTTGACAATAAACTATTTGTAAAAAAAGTAAATAAAAATAAAAACATTCCAGTCTTTCAAAAAAAAAAAAAAAAGCAATGGTAATTGGGTGACATGATGAGGGTGTTAGTTCATAGTTTGTGGTAATAAGTTTGCAATAAGTAAGTGTATCAAATTAACATACTGTACTTCTTAAACTTATATGAGTTATGTATCATATATATCAATAAAGCAGTAATAAAAATCCAGTGTGGAAATCTATCATTTAATTCACTAAATTAACACAATAAAGTAGGAAAAATATCATCATTTAAGTAAAAATAGTTAATGGCATTTTATATTGTTCAATGCTCAACCTTGATTTAAAAATATCTTTCAACAAAATAAGGATAGTTGAGATTTTTCTGAAGGAAATAGAATATATCATAATTAATCAAGACCTATTAAAACCTTTCTCCTAATTTAAAGAACAAGACAAGGATATTGAAATTATTAATTGTATTTCATAATAAGCTAGAAGCCATGCTCAGTGTAATAATACAGGAAAATAAAATAAAATTTATAGATTGGAAATTGACGAAAACTGCGAATCCTCACAGATTTTTTATGTATGTAGATAATTTAAAAGACTCCACTAAAAAGTGAAATTAATGAGAAATCAAGGGTGTTGCATATGAAGTCAAATAAAAAATATATTAAATATCCATGTAATAGTAATATTTATAAATTTAAATTAGGATGTTTGTCTATATTATCATCAGACAATATAAATCACCTAGGAATTAATCTACGAGAACATTTAGAAGATATTTATGCTGTAAACTAAAATATATTCCCCAGAAAAATGAAAAGAATTTAAATAAAGGAATCTATGCACCTGCTTTTGGATTGAAAGACTTCATATCATTAAGATCCCAAATCTCCCCAAAATTGTCTTTTAATTTAATGTGATCATAGTCTAAATCCCAGCATATTATTTCGTGTAAAAGGAAAATCTCATTATAAAATATACATAAAATCTCAAATGACTTTGAATAGTTGTCATTTAAATAAGCCAAATATGGTGTCTCTATATTGACCTCTTGCTTGTTTACTTCCTCCTAAACCTATTAGCTCAAAAATCTGACCAGTGCAAAAGTCATATTTTTGCACAACCATTGTTATATTTATTTATTTAATTTAAATTTGATTTGTTTAACACACAGTTAACATACAGGAGCAGAATGCAGTGATTCATCACTTACATAAAACGCCCAGTGCTCATCACCCACCTAGTCCACTCCAAGTTGTCTCCCTCCACCAATTCTCAGTTCATTCTCTATCATTTAGAGACTCTTGTGGCTTTTTTCCTTCTCTCCTCTCCTCTCTCCCCCCTCCCCATACATTTATGTGTTTTGTTTCTTAAATTCCACATATGAATGAAATCATGTGGTATTTGTCTTCCTCTTATTGGCTAATTTCACTTAGAATAATACATTCTAGCTCCATCCACGGCATTGCAAATGGTCACGTTTCATTCTTTTTTATGGCTGAGTAATATTCCATCATATATATATATATATATATATATATATAGCACATGCCATGTTAATGGACATTTGGGCTTTCTCCATAGTTTGGCTATTGTTGATAATTATGCTATAAACATTGGGATACATGTACTCTTTTGAATCTGTATTTTTGTATCGTTTGGGTAAATACCTAACAGTGCAATTGCTAGATCATAGGATAGTTTTATTTTCATTTTTTGAGAAATCTCCATACTGTTCTCTAGAGTGGCTGCACCAGTTTGCATTCACACCAAGAATGCAGGAAGGTTCCCCTTTCTCCAGATCCTCACCAACACCTATTGTTTTTTGTGTTAATTTTAGCCATTGTGACAGGTGTGAAGTGGGGTCTCATCAAGATTTTGATTTGTATTTCCCTGATGATGAATGATGTAAAGCATTTTTTCATATGGCTTTTGGCCACGTGGATGTCGTCCTTGGAAAAATATCTACTCATGTCTTCTAACCATTTATGAAGTGAATTATTTATTTTTGGAGTGTTGAGTTTGATAAGTTCTCTGTAGATTTAAAGACTAACTTTTTACCAGATATGTCATTTGCAAATATCATCTCCCATTCTGTAGGTTTTATTGATTGTTTCCTTTCCCTATGCAGAAGTCTTTTTTTCATGAAGTCCAAGAGTTCATTATTGTTTTTGTTTCTCTTCCCTCTGGAGACATGTCTAGTAAAAAGTTGCTGTGGCCAAGGTCAAAGAGATTGTTTCTGCCTGTGTTCTTCTCTAGGATTTTGATGGTTTTTTGTCTCACATTTTAGCTGTTTCATCCATTTTGAATTTATTTTTGTGTATGAAGAAAGAAAATGGTCCAGTTTCCTTCTTGTGCATGTCACTGTCCAGTTTTTCCAATACCATTTGTTGAAGAGACTCTTTTTTCCACTGGATGTGTTTTCCTGCTTTCTCAAAGATTTGTTGACCATATATTTGTGGGTCCATATCTGAGTTCTCTATTTTGTTCCTTTTCTATGTGTCTGTTTTTGTGCCAGTACCAAACTGTCTTGATGACTACAGCTTTGCAATATAGCTTGAAATCTGATATCATGATGCTTCCAGTTTTTCTTCTTCTTTTTCAATATTGCTTTGGCTTTTTGGGCTCTTTTGTGCTTCCATACAAATTTTAGGATTATTTTTTTCTAGTTCTGGGAAAAATGGTGATATTTTGATAGAGATTGCATTAAATGTGATTGCTTTGTGTAATATAGACATTTTCACAATATTTGTTCTTTCAATTCATGAACATGTAGTATTTTTACATCCATTTTTTTTTGTCCTTTCAATTTCTTTCATCAGTGTTCTATCGTTTTCAGAATACAGATATTTTACTTCTTTGGTTAGGCTTATTTTAGGCATCTTATTGTTTTTGGTTCAGATTGCAAATAAGACTCGATTTCTGTTTCTGCTTCTTCAATACTGGTGTATGGAAATGCAACATATTTCTGTACATTGATATTATATCCTGTGATTTTGTTGAATTTCTGTAAAGATCTAGTAATTTTCTGGTGTACTCTTTTGAGTTTTCTACATAGTGTGTCATGTCATCTGTGATTAGTGAGAATTTGATTTCTTCCTTGCTGGTTTGGATGCTTTTATTTTGTTGTTGTTGTCTTATTGTTAACCAATACTATTTTAAATAACAGTGGTGAGAATGGACATCCCTATCTTGTTTCTGGCTGTAGAGGAAAATATCTGTTCCCCCCCACTGAGGATAATATTTGCTGTGGGTCTTTTGTATATGGCCTTTATGATGTAGAGGTAAGTTCCCTCTAAACCTACTTTGTTGAGGGTTTTCATTAAGAATGGAAGCTGTACTTTGTCAAATGCTTTTTCTGCCTCTATTGAGTGGATCATATGGTTATTATCCTTTCTTTAACTAATATGATGTATCATGTTGATTGATTTGTGAATGTTGGACCAGCCCTTCATCCCAGGAATAAATCCCACTTGATTGTGTTGGATAATTGCTTTAATGTATTGTTGGATTTAATTTGTGAATATCTTGTTGAAAAATGTTGCATTCATGTTCATCAGGGATTTTGGCTTCTGATTCTCCTTTTCAGGGGGGTCTTGTCTGATTTTGGAATCATGGTAATGCTGGCCTCATAGAATGACTGGAAATTTTCTTTCCGTTCATTTTTTTTTAAGTTTCAAAAAAATACATATTTATTCTCTTTTACATGTCTGGTAGAATTCCCCTGCAAGGCCATCTGACTCTGTACTCTGTTGGAAGATTTTTATTATTATTTCATTTTCTTTGTTAGTTATTGGTCTGTTCAAGTTTTTATTTTTTTCCTGTTTCAGTTTTGGTAATTTGTATGTTTCTAGGAACTTGTCCATTTCTTCCAGATTTCCCAGTTTGTTGGCATATAATTGTTCATAATAATCTCTCATAATTGTTTGTGTTACTGTAGTGTTGGTTGAGATCTCTCCTCTGGCATTTGTGATTTTATTTTATTTGGGCTCTTTCTCATTTGTTTTTGATAAGACTTTTTATGGGTTTCTCAATTTCATTAATTCTTTCAGAGAAGCAGCTCATCATTTCATTGATGTGTTTGTTCTACTGTGTTTTTTGTTTGGTGTTTCTTACACCATTTATTTCTGCTCAATTTTTTATTATATCCTTTCTTCTGCTGGCTTTATGGTCTTTTTGATGTTCCTTTTCTAGATCCTTTAGATGTATGATTAATATGTGTATTTGAGAGCTTTCTTTCTTACTGAGGTAAGCCTGTATTGCTATATATTTCACTCTTATGATCGCCTTTGCAGCATCCCAAAGTTTCTGGACACAGATAATGAAAAAAATCCTGAGAGCAACAAGGAAAAAAAAGTCCTTAACTTACAAGAAAAAACAAATAAGGCTCCCAGGAGATCTATCCACAGAAAATGTTTTCATTTTAATTTGTTCACATGTATTTTTTTATTTTTTCATTTTAATTTCCTGGTTAACCCATTCCTTCTTTAGTAGGGTATTCTTTTACCTCCATGTACTTGTAACATTTTCCAATTTTTTTCTTGTGATTGACTTTATTTTTTTTAATTTTAATATTTATTATTATTGAGACAGAGAGAAACACAGCATGAGTTGGGGAGGGGCAGAGAGAGAGAGAGGGAGACAGAATCCGAAACAGGCTCCAGGCTCTGACCTGTCAGCATAGAGCCTGATGCGGGGCTCAAACCCACAAACTGTAAGATCATGACCTGAGCCGAAGTCGGACGCTTAACCGACTGAGCCACCCAGGCGCCCCTCCTTGTTGATTTTCTACTTAGACGATCTGCCCATTGCTGTAAGTGGGATGTTAAATCCCCCTACTATTAATGTATTATTATCAATGAGTTTATGTTTGCTATGAATGAATTTACATAATTTGTATCCAAGTTGGGGGCATAAATATTTACAATTGTTAGAACTTGTTGGGTAATCTCCTTAATTATGATATAATGCCCTTCATCTTTTTTAAAGTCTTGGATTTAAAAATCTAGCTTGTCTGATATAAGTATGGCTACTCAGGCTTTCTTTTGACATCGAATTTGCGTGATAGATGGTTCTTCATTCTCTCACTTTCAATCTGTAGGTGTCTTGAAGTCTAAAATGAGTCTCTTTTAGGCAACATATAGATGGGTCTTTTTTTTTTTTTAATCCATTCTGACACCCTATGTCTTTTGATTGGAACATTTAGTCCATATATGTTCAGAATGACAATTGATAGATATAAATGTAGTGCCATTGCATTTCCTGTCAGGTTGTTGTTTCTGGAGATTTTCTCTTTCATTTTTAGACTTTGTTGCCTTTGACCTTTCTTTCCCACTCAAATATCCCCTTTAATATTTCTTTTAGGGCTGGTGTAGTGGTCACAAACTCATTTAGTTTTTGTTTGTCTGGGAAACTTTATCCCTCCTTCTATTCTGAATGATAACCCTGCTGGATAAAGTATACTTAGCTGCATGTTTTTTCCATATATAACATTGAATCTATCATGCCACTTTTTATGGCCTGTCATGTTTCTGTGGAGAGATCTCCTGGGAACCTTATTTGTTTTTTCTTGTAAGTTAAGAACTTTTTTCCCCTGCTACTTTCAGGATTCTTTGACTATATGTGTATTTTGAAAGTTTTACTACAATATGCTTTGGTGTTGGCCTGTTTTTATTGATTTTCATTGGAGTTCTGTATTCCTGTTGTCTACGATATCCATTTCCTTCCCCAGATTAGGGAAGTTTCTAGCTATAATATGCTCAAGTAAACCTGTGGCCTCTTGTCCCTCTTATTCTTCTGGGGCATCTATGATATGAATATTATGCTTTATGGAGTCACCGAGTTCTCTAAGTCTACCTTCATGATCCAAAATTTTTCTTTACCTCTTCTTTTCAGTGTAACTGTTTTCCATAATTTTACTTTCTATATAGTTTGTTCATTCCTTTGCTTCTTCCCTCTTTTTTGTCATTATAACCAGTTGAATTTGCATCTCAGTTATAGCATTTTTTGTTTTGACCTGACTATTTATTCGTTCTTTTTATCTCTGTAGTATGGGACCCTCTAATGTCTTCTATGCTTTTCTCAAGCCCAGCTAGTATTCTTACGATTATTGTTTTAAATTCTGGTTCAAGCATATTACTTATACCTGTTTTAATTAGATCCTTGGCTGTGGCCTCTTCTTGTTCTTTATTTTGGAACTAATTCCTCTGTCTTGTAATTTTATCTAGATCTCTGTCTTCTGTGTGTTAGGAAATCCTGTTACATTTCCTGCTCATGACAGTAATAGCTATATTAAGAAGATGTCATATACTGTCCTTCACTTCAAAACAAGTTTTTGTTTTTGTTTTCGGGGTTTTTTTTGGTGTATATTGTGTGTACTCTGCTGATGTGTTTTGGCTGTTCTTTCCTTCAGATCAGTCCTCTACAGAGTTTCTCCTTGCCTGCAGTGTGGAGTGTTTGGACCTTATTGACTGTGTGGTGAGGTTTATATATATATATATATATATATATATATTTTATTTCTAGGGGAGAGAGAGAGACAACATGAGCAAGGGAGGGCCAGAGAGAGAGGGAGATACAGACTCTGAAATAGGCTACAGGCTCTGAGCTGGCAGTCAGCACAGAGCTCGACGAGGGGCTCGAACCCACGAACCGCGAGATCATGACCCAAGCAAAAGTCGGACGCTTAACCGACTAAGCCACCCAGGCGCCAAGTCCTCAGCACAGGGAGATTGGACCCAAAGGAGTGATTTGCAACTCTTGGTTGAGAAGGGACTTGGGCTCCGCCATTTTTCTCCCCACAACCACCAAGGCGGGGCCTCAGGGAGCGGCCAGTGGGACACAGAGGAGGTGAGACATGCCTACACCAAACAACACCCATTCCCGCCAGAGAACTGAGTTGTTGTTGTTGTTGTTTTTACCTGAGCCAGGGTTTGCGTGTTTATTGGTTTTGTCTTGTGTTTGTGTAACTTTGTTCCCTGTGTGGTTGTCTGTTTTCTTTTTCCAGGGCTATCTCAAGAAAGAAGCCAAAGTACACAAGTTGGAGAGTCCCAAATACCATTTAGAGTAGGGAAACAAAATAACTAAACTCTGAACAAGGAAAACCAAGAGTCACCATTCAAAGAACACTTCCTGAACAGACAGGCCCTGGACAGTCTAAGAGCCCTCTTTAATACAGTAGAAATTGCAGGGAGAGAGTGTACAACAAGCTTTTAAATTAACAAGAGATAGCTAACCAAAATGGGGCGCCTGGGTGGCTTAGTCGGTTAAGCGTCCGGCTTTCGCTTAGGTCATGATCTCGCGGTTCGTGGGTTTGAGCCCCGCTTCGGGCTCTGTGCTGACTGCCAGCTCGGAGCCTGGAGCCTATTTCGGAGTCTGTATCTCCCTCTCTCTCTGACCCTCCCCTGCTCACGCTGTCTCTCTCTCTCTCTCTCCTAGAAATAAATAAAAATATTAAAAAAAAAAGAAAGCTAACCAAAATGACGAAACGGAAGAACTCTCCCCCGAATAAATTCCAGGAAGAAATGACAGCTAAAGAACTGCTTAAAACAGATATAAGCAAAATAACTGAAAAAGAATTTAGAACAACAGTCATAAAATTAATCGCTGGGCTTGAAAAAAAGCATGGAAGACATCAGATGGAGGTCAAAAATAGTTATGATGAATTTAAAAATGCTATAAATGAGATGCATAATAAAATGGAGGCATCCTATGCACGGATTGAAGAGGCAAAATTGGAATAAGTGATTTAGAAGACACAATTATAGTAAAAGAGGAAGCTGTGAAAAAGAGAGATAAACTGAACTAGGAACATGAAAGAAGAGTTCGAGAGCTCAGCGATACAATCAAACGGAACAATATCTATAGGAATCCCAAAAGAGGAAGAGAGAGGAAAAGGTGCTGAAGGAGTCCTTGAACAAATTATAGCAGACAACTTCTACAACCTGGGGAAGGAAGTAGATGCTGAAATTCAAAAGGCACAGAGAACTCCCCTCAGACATAACTTAAATTGGTCTTCTGCACGACATATCATAGTGAAACTGACAAAATATATGGACAAATAGAGAATTCTGAAAGCAGCTAGGTATAAAAGGGCTCTATCGAACAAACGGAAACCTATCAGAGTGGTGACAGACCTATGTGCTGAAATTTGGCAGGCCAGAAAGGAATGGCAGGAAATCGTCAATGTGATGAGCAGAAAAATATGCAGCCAAGAATCTTCTATCCAGCGAGCCTGTCATTCAGAACAGAAGGAGAGATTAAGGTCACCACTAAACCAGCCCTACAAGAAATCCTGAGGGGGTCTCTATGAGGGAAATTTTGCAAGGAACAAAAGGTACCAGTGACACCACAAAAAGCATGAATCCTGCAAACAACACAATGACTCTAAACCCATATTTTTCAATAATAACACTGAATGTAAATGGGCTGAATGCTCCATTCAAAAGATATAGGGTATCAGAATGGATAAAAAACAAAATCCATCTATTTGCTGTCTACAAGAAATGCATTTTAGACTGGAAGACACCTTCAGATTGAAAGTAAGGGATGGAGAAATGTATATCATGCTACTAGAAGTCAAAAGAGAGCTGGAGTAGCTACACTTATATCAGATAAACTGGACTTTAAATTAAAGACAGTAACAAGGGATGAAGAAGAGCATTTTATAATAATTACAGGGTCTATCCATCATGAAGAGTTAACAATTAGAAAAATCTATGCACACAATACAGAAGCACCTAAATACATAAAACAATTAACCACAAACATAAAAAATCTTATGGATAAGAATTTGCTAATAGCAGGGGACTTTAATACTCCACTTACAGCAATGGATAGATCAGCTAGAAAGAAAATCACTAAAAACACAATGGACTTGAATGACACATTGGACCAGATGGACTTGACTGATTTATTTAAAACTCTACATCCAGATGCCATGGAATTCACTTTCTTCTCAAGTGCGCATGACACATTCTCCAAGATAGATCCCCTACTGGGACATAAAGCAGCCCTCAATAAATATGAAAGAAGTGAGATCATACCATACACACTTTCAGATCACAATGGTATGAAACTTGAAATCAATCACAGAAAGAAGTCTGGAAAACCTTCAAAAACATGGAGGTTAAAAAACACCTTACTAAAGAACGTATGGGCCAATTAGGCAATTATAGAAGAAATGAAAAAAATATATGGAAACAAATGAAAATGAAAATACAACAATCCAAACTCTATGGGATGTGGCAAAGGCAGTCCTAAGAGGCAAGCACATTGTACTCCAGGCCTATTTCATGAAATTAGAAAAAATCCAAGTACAACATCTAAGAGCATACCTAAAGGAACTAGAAG
This sequence comes from Hyaena hyaena, assembly GCF_003009895.1. Classification (NCBI taxonomy): domain Eukaryota; kingdom Metazoa; phylum Chordata; class Mammalia; order Carnivora; family Hyaenidae; genus Hyaena; species Hyaena hyaena. Next base: position 177,822 of record NW_024082310.1, on the reverse strand, counting down.
GAGAGCAACAAGAGCACCCCAAACCCAGGAGGAGAAGAGAAATAATAAAAAGGAGACAAGAAATAACAATATAGAAACCAAAAAAACAGTTGAACAGATCAATGAAACCAAGAGTTGGTATTTTGAAAAAATAAAAAAAAAATTGAGAAACCTCTAGCCAGGTTTCTCAAAAATAAAAGAAAGAGCAGTCAAATAGACAAAATCATGAATGAAAATGGACTTATTGGGGCACCTGGGTGGCTCAGTCGGTTAAGTGTCCAACTTCAGCTCAGGTCATGATCCCACAGTTCATAGGTTCGAGTCCTGCATCAGACCCTGTGCTGACAGCTAACTCAGAGCCTGGATGCTGCTTCGAATTCTGTATCTCCCTTTCTCTCTGACCTTCCCTTGCTCATGCTCTCTCTCTCTCTATCTTCTCTCTCTCTCTCTCCGACTCTCTCCTAGAAATAAATAAAAACTCTTAAAAAGTAAAAGAAAAAAAAAGAAAGAAAAGAAAAGAAAATGGACTTATTATAACCAACTCCTCAGAAATACAAGCAATTACCAGGGAATACTATCAAAAATTATATGCCAACAAATTGGACAACTTAGAAGAAATGGATAAAATCGTAAACAAACACTCACTACCAAAATTCACACGGGAAAAGATAGAAAATCTGAACAGACCAATAACTAGTGAAGAAATTTAGTCAGTGATCAAAAATCTCCCAACAAATACGAGCCCTGGGCCAGATGGATTCCCTGGGGAATTCTACCAGACATTTAAAAGAGAATTAATACCCATTCTTCTCAAACTATTCAAAAAAACAGAAATCGAAGGAAAACTTCCAGACTCATTTTATGAAGCCAGAATCACTTTGATTCCCATGCCAGACAGAGACCCAGCAAAAATAGAGAACTACAGGCCAATATCCTTGATGAATACAGATGCAAAAATCCTCAACAAGATACTTGCAAATCGAATCCAGCAGCACATAAAAAGAATTATCCACCAAGATCAAGTGGGATTCATTCCTGGGTTACGGGGCTGGTTCAATATTCACAAATCAATCAATGTGATACATCAGGTAAACAAAAGAAAAGATAAAAAATATATGATCCTGTGGATAGATGCAGAAAAAGCATTTGACAAAATTAGCATCCCTTCTTATTAAAGACCCTTGAGAAAGTTGGGATAAAAGGAACTTACTTAAACATCATAAAAGCCATCTGTGAGAAGCCCTCAGCTAACATCATCCTCAATGGGGAAAAACTGAGAGCTTTCCCCGAGTCAGGAACACGACAGGGATGTCCACTCTCACCACTGTTGTTTAACATAGTGCTGGAAGTCCTAGCATCAGCCATCAGACAACAAAAGGAAAGAAAAGGCATCCGAATTGGCAAAGAAGTCAAACTTTCCTTTTTCGTAGACGACATGATACTCTACATGGAAAACTCGACAGACTCCACCAGAAGCCTACTAGAACTGATCCATGAATTCAGCCAAGGCAGGGTACAAAATCAGCGTACAGAAATCGGTTGCATTTTATACACCAACAATGAAGCAACAGAAAGAGAAATCAAGAAACTGATCCCATTCACAAGTGCACAAAAACAAAACAAAACAAAACAAAACAAAAACTAGGAATAAACCTAACCAAAGATATAGGAGATCTGTATGATGAAAACTATAGAAAACTTATGAAGGTAATTGAAGAAGACACATAAAAATGGAAAAACATTCCATGCTCATGGATTGGAAAAATATAGTTAAAATGTCATTACTACCCAAAACAATCTACACATTCAATGAAATCGAAATCAAAATTGCACCAGCATTCTTCTCAAAGCTAGAACAACCTATCCTAAACTTTGTATGGAACCACAAAAGACCCTGAATAGCCCAAGTAGTATTGAAGAAGAAAACCAAAACGGGAGGTATCACCATCCCAGACTTTAGCTTCTACTACAAAGCTGTCATCATCAAGACAGTATGGTATGGGCACGAAAACAGACACATAGACCAATGGAATAGAATAGAGAACTCAGAATTGTACCCACTAACGTATGGACAAGTAATTTTTGACAAAGCAGGGAAGAGTATCCAATGGAAAAAAGACAGCCCCTTTAACAGATAGTGCTCGGAGACCTGGACAGCAACATGCAGAAGAATGAAACTAGATCACTTTCTGATCCCATACACAAAAATAAACTTAAAATGGATGAAGGACCTGAATGTGAGACCGGAAACCATCAAAACCCTAGAGGAGAAAGCAGGAAACAACCTCCTTGACCTCATCTTCAGCAATTTCTTACTCGACACATCTCCAAAGGCAAGGGAATCAAGAGCAAAAATGAACTATTGGGACCTCATCAAGATAAAAAGCTTCTGCATGGCAAGGGAAACAATAAAACTAACAGGCAACTGACAAAATGGGAAAAGATAATTGCAAATGACATATCAAATAAAGGGCTAGTGTCCAAAATCTATAAGGAACTCACCAAACTACACACCCAAAAAACAAACAATCCAATGAAGAAATGCGCAGAAGATATGAACAGACACTTCTCCAAAGAGGACATCCAGATGGCCAACAGACACATGAAACGATGCTCACCATCCCTCCTCATCAGGGAAATACAAATCAAAACCACACTGAAATATCTCCTCATGCCGGTCAGAGTGGCTAAAATGAGCAAATCAGAGGACTCTAGATGCTGGCGAGGATGTGTAGAAATGGGCACCCTCCAAAACTTTTGGGGCGAATATAAACTAGTGCAGCCCCTCTGGAAAACAGTGTGGAGGGTCCTCAAAAAATTAACACTAGAAGTCCCCTATGACCCAGCAATAGCACTGCTAGGAATTTACCCAAGGGATATAGGAGTGCTGATGCATATGGGCACGTACCCCCAATGGTTATAGCAGCAATTTCTTTTTTTTTTTTCTTTTTTCTAATAGTTTGTTGTCAAATTAGTTTCCACATAACACTCGGTGCTCATCCCCACATGTGCCCTCTTCCATGCCCATCCCTCCTCCCCCCCACATCCATCAGTCCTCAGTTTTTGTCATCATTCAAGAGTCTCTCATGGTTTTATAGCAGCACTTTCAACAATAGCCAAAACATAGAAAGAGCCTAAGTGTCCATCAACTGATGAATGCATCAAGAAGATGTGGTTTATGTATACAATGGAATACTACATGGCAAACAGAAAGAATAAAATCTGGCCATTTGTAACAATGTGGATGGAACTTGAGGATGTTTTATTGAGCGAAGTAAGTCAGGCCGAGAAAGACAGATACCATATGTTTTCACTCATATGTGGATCAGGAGAAACTTAACAGAAGACTATGGGGTAGGAGAAGGGGAAAAAATACTTGGGGAGAGGGAGGGAGGCAAACCATGAACCCTCTTGAATACTGAGAACAAACTGAGGGTTCATGGGGGTGGGAAGGGGGACGGGGGATGATGGGTATGGAGGAGGGCCGTTGTTGCGATGAGCACTGGGTGTTATATGGAAACCAACTTGACAATAACCTATAATAAAAATTAATAAGTAAAAATTTTAAAAATGACTCAGAAATTAAAATGAAACATACCTAACTTTTAAAAAGGTCCAAGAATTACACAAGAGCATGTAACAACACTTAAATGATTTGTACTATTTCTTACTAAAAGAAGTTAATTTATACATTACACCTGTCTGAACTCCGAATGATAGAGTAGATGTATGTGATTTCTCCACATTTATTTGCCTAGAATTCTTAAGGAACTGAGAAGTGACTGTTTAGGAATCATGGCCTTTTAATTCAAGTGCTAGGTTTCCTAACCGAAATCTTGAAAACTGGAGATACTAGAATTGGATTCTCCACAATGCACACATGGAAGTTTTATTCTCTAGAACTGGATCATCTATGATCACAATCCTGATTCAATACTTTTGACATTTCCAGACTCTTCCCTCACTTGCAACAGTGTCTTTTTGTCTTTTGGTACTACAAACAGCAATAAATAACCCTTAGAATTATTTTTTTCATTTTATCATTGTGAATGCAGAGTGGTATCATTTTAGGAAATAAGGGAAATATGACACAAAAAAACAGAAGGAATTAAAAACTTATTCTTCAGGAAAATGGATTTTTTCCCCTCTTTGCAAACTATCAGGATTACAATTTACATATCCCTTCTACAGAGGTATTCCCCTTGACATAAGTAAACATTGAATTTAATATAAATCTACTTATAGAATATTTAATATAGTCCTCTCCATTTATAAAACACAAAACCTCCTGGCATGGTTTCCATTTCAGGACATACATTGTGTATGTAGAAGATGATGATGACTTTCCCTGTAAATATATATTTAGATGCTTTTAAAAGTAGAGTTTTAACCTTAAAAACTAAATTAAAAGTTTATATTTTTTACCTGCTCACATGATCTGAAAGCATTTCACCTGATAATAAATCTGAAGGAGTTACAGTAAGACAGAAGTTATGTCACTGCCTGAGATACCATTGCTTTTTGAAGGCATTTCTTTTTTATTTTGAGAGAGAGAAAGAACACATGACCAATGAAGGGCAGAGAGGGAGAGAATCCCAAGCAGCCTCACACTGCCAGTGCAGTGCCTTACATGAGACTCAAACTCACGAAGAGTGAGATTGTGACATGATCTGAAGTCAAGAGCCAGATGCTTAACCAACTGAGCCACCCAGGTGCCCCTTGAAGGCATTTAATGCTACGTATCCCCAAGTTACTCTATAAAATGTCTCAAAACCTTAAAGAAAATGATTTATGTTAAAATCATTTTGTTCAAGGAGGTCACATGTGAGGCTTAAAGAAAACTATTTCCAATCCTCTTTATTCAAATATCCACTAATATATGTTTGGGTTGAATAATTTTATCGGGGGAAGTGAACATTTGTTAAACCTTTAAAAAACACATTTTAAATGTAAATGACTCTGTAATACCGGTTTTTATTTAAAAACAAAATTTTATTAGTGACTACTACAAATATACTGTAATTCCTTTTTAAACTGATTTTACAACGTAAAGATATTACAATAACTTTATTATTTTTCCATTTGGTATTGAAGCCACATTTCATACAGAACTGTTTTTTATGTTTTCTTTCTATAATATAAATGAAATTTATGAATAAGATGTGAGTGTGAACTCTCATATCACTCTCTACGGCCATTTTAATGGAGACCAATCTTTCCCACTGATTATCTCCAGCATTGTACCAATGCTAAAACAATAATTCAATCTTAGGATTCTGGGTTCTCTAGTTTAGTCAAAGGACCAAGTATGACTTGGTCACATTTTACTTATAATGTAAAGTGGACTACTCACTAGAATTTTAGAGGGCAGTTCAAATTCTACCACCAGTCTACAATTTATAACAAGTAAATTTTCATAAATCATGAAACCACTTAAATTGGATTTAACAGGGTTAATTCAATCCATCACTTTTAGTTTGGAATCATAAGAGACAATTCTGCAAAGAGGGCCCTCTTAGGACACTTATGCATTTACAGGGGTTAATTTCTTCCCCCAAGGACTAATTTCTTACTCTTTCAAAGACCACATCTAAACAAAAAGGGGTTTCTATTGTTTTGAACACTAATGCAATTCATGTAGCACTATCTTTAACATAACAATTTTGTGAAAAATAACTTCACCTCTCCCATATTAAAGAAAAACAAAAGTAAAAGTGTAATGTGTTGAGCTTAAAGATCACCTGTTTCAAGTTAAATTTATTTGCAGACACCATATACTCTAAATGGTATGTTTTTGCTCAAACTGACAAAATTCAAGGAAAGCTGTTTCCTTAAGTGCCTAAGAGCAGTACACTGACATTTTAACAAATTAGCTGCTTCCAATTATACATGCTGAAAAAGTGTTTAAAAGGGAGCAGTGGATCAGCAGTAGAATTTCCAATACTTATTACATAACTTTTAACATTCTAATATATAGAAATGACTACAAAAAAACAGAAGTGTAAACAAAACATCATTAAAAGTATTTTCTTTTACAATAATAAAGCAAATAACTCCTAAAGCACTTTAAAACATTGGGTTTTCGGCCTTGCCAAAATGGTCTTTATAAGAATGCTTATCAAATGTAGTCCCTCAAACCTCCCAATCATGTTTTAATTGTAAGTTACAGAGCCAATTATTTTTTTTAAATCCTCTATAAATGGAACTGCCATATTCATAGATCAATACAATTTTGATAAGCATTACAAACTTTAAAACTTCAAATTTTTTCTCGATTATAAATTTTAACTCCCTATATTTTCAAAGTTGGATGAATACTTCCAGATATAGATAATAGATCCATTGAATGAAAAGAGTTTTAATCATATCTCAGACATTTTGCATATTGATATCTGTATCAATATCTAAAACTAAAATATGGTTAAGGGCAAATTTTAAAAATTGTTTATTTTGCATGCATTTTATTAGAACATTTCTGAGATGATATTAAAAAATTGAATTCAGGCCTAGGATATTTTCCAAATATTTTGAAGAAGTTCATAACTGTTCCATCTCTGTTATTTTGTCTTTAATTTAGTTTAAAACAATTTGTCTTCTACTTTCCTTGAAAAACTGGACATCAGTTACTATCAGAATATCTCTGAATTTAAAAGTTACAAATAGTCTATTAGTAGCAGTTTGATAATAATGTGAAAATATCTGTGAAATGCAAGAATATATTGGTTTAAAAAACATGTACCTATAACTGATACCAACTGTGTCCCACTGATATGAATACTAGAACTATGTCAAAAGATTTTTTTTTGTTGTTTTTGGTTAGGTTTCTGAGGAGAAAACACAATGTCCAAACTAAGATAACTAAGATTCAGTCTTGAATTTGTATAAAATAAAACAGGAAAAGACAACACCATTTCTCTCTTATAATGAGATGATGAAAGTTCTAGAGTCAAATTTAACTAACATTATTAACTCCTTTAGGAAAAGAAGTTGGAGCTTTTTTTTTAATAGGAAAACTTTCCCACTTATTATCTTAATGAACAGAATGAGGTAATACTGTGTCTTAAGAAAACTAGCCTAATCGAGGAGAGATACTCATATGCTATTAAAGATAAATAATTTTCTGTTTGGTTGGCAGCAAAGGACAGTCTAGCTTAGAAAGAAAGCCATGAGAGGTGAAATTATAGCTTTCTATTTTAGTGATACCATTTCCGTTCAACGGGTTTGGATTCTCTTTCTTGAGAAAATCTTATATACCAATTCTGGGCTTTTATACTACAAAGAAAACACATACTTGAAATGTTAGGAGGAAGACAGTAGCTTTCAGGCCATTCTTTCAGCAGTATTTAAGGCTTTAGGAGGACACTATAGAGAATTTCCTTTTTAGGGAAAAAGGAGTTCAAATTCTCAATTTCAAAGGAAACTAAGGGAGCACATTAGGGATGTTTCCAAACAGCTTCAGAATTCTATTCAGCATAAAATGCTATGGATATCCTGAACATTTACCCATGACTCATAGCTACTATAGTTCTTTTATTCCTAAATACTTTTGCTGTATCTTTTGGAATTTTTTTGGTACTTTAATATAGCATATACTATTTCAGTTTTATGTGCAAGCACTCCCACTAACTGAAAAATAAAGATTATACTTTAGCGCAGAAAGATCATTTTTTAGCCAATACATTATGTTAACAGATTACCAAATTTTCTCTTTAATGTAGTATTTATAAATTCTTTATTTGCCACAGCAAAGAGATGAACCCATATAATGTTTAAAAGCCTTGGGGTTGTATGATAGACAAATATGCATGTGCATATGTGTAAATACACATAAATACATTTTAAATATAATTCTTTAAAGATATACTGATGGTTAGTGGTGTGGTAGTATAAAACATCTTGGAAATGTTTGTTATTTGAAAATGCCATCTTTTATGTACTTCTTGTGTCCAGTACTGTAATACAGAGAAGACAGATTAAGCACAGTTTATATGTGACAAATTCTCAGAATATGCCTTTTGGATCATGCTGTGATGAAAAAACTTGTGATGGTCAATGAAAATTGAGATGGAAAAACAAAAAATCAGAAGCAAGTTAAAATGGTGAAGTTGTCTGATGGTCTTCTCTATATTCATTCAGGATAGTTCATTTTCACTCAACTCTGTTAATATTGGTTATGGATTATTTTCTTCATTATGGGAAAATATTGTTTTAATTCAACTGGTAGATTTGCTAGCAGCATATCTGATGTAGTAGGTAAATAGATACCTGATGAACATATGCAATTGTTGGATAAATTATAGTATTAAGCAAAAACTTACATAAGAGGCACTTGAGTAGCATGTTAGAAACTGATCTTTGATAAAAGCAAAATGAAAAACAAAATGCATTTCAATGAATAATAATGAAAATATTTTAACTTGCTGAGTATCTCTAGATATATTAAGACGTTAAACAAATAGGTCATAAAAATAGTAAATAGCATCCATAGCTAAAAAAAAAAAACAACAAAAAAAAACAGTGTATGTTTTTTACTATCTGCCATTTAGAGTCTCTAACAGATAATGATAAAAAATTTTCACATTCAGAGTTGGTCATTTTATTTTTTTTCAACTTATTTAGGGCAAAAAATGAAGACACTTATATAATTTTGATTGCTGTATTGATTTTATAGCTGATTGGTATCATTCTTCAGATTAACAACATTAACTATTTGACAATTGACAAACTGCTAATGTCCAGTGTTTTTCAGAACTACTTTCAGTGTTCCTTCAAATCATAATAGGATTTTTATCTAACCCAATTCAATCGAAAAACAAAATAAGTGCTTTAAAGTCCAGAGTTTTAAACTCTTCTGAATCTATTGTCTTTGAAATTAGGCATTTTTGTAAAGTATTGAAAACTCAGTAATGGTAATATTCACTAGAAAAAAAAATGATGAAGTGAATGAAACATAGGAATTGATTGAATACAAAAATGTTGGCACTTGTCCTTACTGTACCTTTGAATTCGAAACTATCCGTCTCTTTTAATCAAAGATGCAGACATCTGTTATGTACTTGTCAGAGCAAATTTGAGTCTTACCTAAGACTTAGTAAGATTTGAAAATCATTTTAAGTGGTCCATAGCATTTGAAAGTTAATATAGCTAATTAGTAACACTTAAAAATCATTTAAAGTGGTCAATTTATAGATGATATTGTATTTACTATCATGGTTTAAGTTATAGTTGGTGGAAAATAGTAGATAAATGCACAAAAATAAAAATAGATTTTAATTTTATGGATTTTGGAAACTTTCTTTTAAGAGGTGTTTAATTAAAGTTTCTGGTGTGTGTGTGTGTGTGTGTGTGTGTGTATGTGTGTGTGTGTGTGTGTGTGTTTTAGACCATACCATTTGGCACGTGAAAGTGCAGTGGTTGGTATGGTTGAAAGAAAATAAGTGGTGGTCCATATGCTACATAATAATTAGGGTACCCTCCCTCAGCAGCAAAGTATGGAGCGGGCTGATAAAAGCAAGTTACATTGTCTGTATTGGGTAGGATATTCTGTTCTCCAAGTACTTTTAAAGCCATAAGGGTGATCATATTGAGTGTCTGCCTTCTTTCATAACCCATGAGGCAAACAGTGCTTTCATTCACAACTCCACGCAAGGTCATAAGGTAGTCATATTTGCTATTTTCTTCACCTATGAAATGGTTACGGAGGTACGATTCAATCTTCTTTTGCTGTTCTACTACATTAGGAAAATCAATGAAGAATCTAGAACACATGTAACGTTCCAGTGTCTTGATTTCTGCTTCACAAGCTGGCTTAAAATCACGAACCAGCAAGTTGCTGTACTTCAGAAGGCCACCACCTCTAATCTCTTCAGGTTTTCTAGTAGATATAAGCTTGTATTGCAAATGTGTTATTGCTTCTTGGAAGTCTCCATACATGCTTTCAGCTACCACAACAGGATAACATTCTTTGGTTAGCCTAGCATTTTTGTCACTGTAGAATTCTAACATGGGATCCAAAATAATTTGAAAGGAATCAACACTAAATTCAAACTGTCGTCTGAGTGAACTCACAAATTTTAGCTCTACATTTTTTCCAGTGTTGTTTGAAAGAGAAATGAGACTCCAACGATCATGCATATTGCAAACTTTGACCATCTTCTGCACATAAGCCTCTTTCATGGTCTTTAGGGTGATCTTTTCCTTTTTCACACCTTTTGGTAAAAAGTCAAGTAGACAACCTAGAACTGCATCCTTAACAACTTGAAATTCCTGATCACTTGGTAATTCAACACCAAAAATAACATCTAGATCCTTATAGCTGATTCCACTGTGGCTTGCAAGTATATAACTTGCTGTGGAACCATTCAATCGGGAATCTTTAACAATAATTCCTTGTTCTATCAATTGATCTTTCACAACATGAATGATATCTTTTGGTTTCACCTCCAATGTGGGAAAATTTCCTCTTCCATGAATTGGAATTACTTCATCTAACACTTGATCCAGTATTATAACTTGATCCCAAGTGAGATTGCTAAATCTGATTTCAGACATTGTAAGGTCAGTAGATCAACTAGAAAGCAAGCAAATATTGAGAGGAAATGTTAGCATCGCAAAATCAGTGTTATACCTAAAGCATGCGAAAAAGTTAAAAATAGACTTACTCCTCATAAACAAAACTAATACTAGGAAGTAAATTGTCACTGTACCCAATTGTGTTTAAATCTATTTTTAAAGGTTTTATTTAAATCCAGTTAGTTAACATACAGTGTAATATTAATTTCAGGTGTACAATATTATTTTGTTATGTAAGATGGTGGCCTTTCTCAATCTTTCTTCATGTAAATACTATAATGATTGTATTTGGTATAACTTTTTTCATGAAATAACCAAAGTACATCACTGACATTAGTTGTCATTAATTTCAAGTGAGATCAAAGAGCATATCAGTGTGTGTTAGACCCAGCCGACTGAAGGCATGATGTTTAGAGGCAATACATAGAATCCTTAATACAAAAGACATAAGGAATTATATATATATATGATTTCATATATATCACTCCTCTCATTTTAAAGATTACTGAAGTCCATTAAGTTATGAATTCCTTGAATTGCCTGAAGATAAGTATAGTACCTATCTTATCATCTCTTCTATGTGCCCAGTAACCCTTTAAGAAATGTTGAAGGAGGAGCACCTGGGTGGCTCCGTTGGTTAAGTGTCTGACTCTTGATTTTGGCTTAGGTCAGGATCTTAAGGTTTCTGAGATCAAGCCCCACGTTGGGCTTTGCACTGACAGCACAGAGCCTGCTTGGGATTCTCTCACTCTCCTTCTCTCTCTGCCCCTCCCCTGCTCGTGCATTCTCTTTCTCTCAAAATTAATAAATAATCTTAAAAAAATGAAATGTTGAAAGAAATAATAAGTGTCACTTTAAAGTGAAGAACAGGGAAAAATGAATACCAGGAGTGTCTGAGTGGTTCAGTAGGTTGAGCGTCCAAATTTGGTTCAGGTCACTATCTCACGGTTCGTGGCTTCTAGCCCCGCATTGGGCTCTGTGCTAACAGCTTAGAGCCTGGAGCCTGCTTTGGATTCTGTGTCTCCCTCTTTCACTGCCCCTCCCCTCTCTTTCTCAAAAATAATAAATATTTTAAAAATTTAAATAAATAAAATGAAAAACAAATGAGACTACATATTTGTCTCCAAAATGAGAGCAAGGTTATGGAAAACCATAAGATTCCTGAGCTTTAAAAAATGTTTTCTGCAGATGAACAGTATGATATGCTCAGGAAACTTTACAGTTTGGTGTTGTTAAGAAATTTAAAGTTATATGGGTGCTTGGGTGGCTCAGTCAGCTAGGCGTCCAACTTCGGCTCAGGTCATGATCTCACAGTTCATGGGTTCGAGCCTCATATCAGGCTCTGTGCTGACAGCTCAGAGCCTGTTTAGGATTCTTTGTCTCCCTCTCTCTCTCTGCCCCTCCCCTGCTCATGCTCTGTCTCTTTCTGTCTAAAAAATAAATATTAAAATTTTTTTAAAAAGAAATTTAAAGGTATAAATACTATATATGTAATTGTTAAATATAATTCTATTATGTAATTAGGTATAATTACAGTTATTAAATGGATCTTCAAATACTCTACTAAGCTGTCTAAGCAAATAAATCTAGGAAAATAAGCAAAGCTAATTATGGATGTAGCTTTGGGTTTAAGCTTCTTTTCTGAATTGCAGAAATTAAAAACATATGAAAGTTTAAGGCAGATTTGTAAAGATAGTATTCATATTTTTCCCATGTAAGGAGCTATTAGAATAGAATCTCAATATTTAGAATTTAGTGTTGTATATTTCCCTAGTAGAACTAGAGCAAATATTATCATCTTATTTGACATCTGTAGAATCTTTTTTTTCTTTTCCTGTTTATTTATTTGCTTGTTTGTTTCCAGTATAATTAATATACAGTGTCTGTTAGCTTCAGATGTACAATATAGTGATTCAACAATTCTATATATTACTCAGTACTCATCACTCATCATGATAAGTGTACTCTTTTTTTTTTTTGAGAGACAGAGAAAGAGAAGGGACAAGTGAGTGAGGGGCAGAGAAAGAGAGAGAGAGAGAGAAGCAAGGCTCACCCAAAGTGGGACTCGTGTTTTATACCTGAAGTAGGGCTTGTGCTCACCTGAAGCAGGGCTTGAGTTCACCTGGTGAGGGACTCAAACTCATGAACCATGAGATCATGACTGGAGCTGAAGTCCGATGCATAACAACTGAGCTACCCAGGAGCCCACAATAAGTGTACTCTTCATCTCCTTCCCCTATTTTACCGATCCCTCCACTCACTTCTCAGGTAACCACCAGTTTGTTCTCTGTGTTCTCTCAGTTTAAGAGTCTGTGTTTTGGGGAGGAGAGGCAAGATGGTGGAGAAGTAGGGAGCTCCATACCTCACTTGCCCCATCTCTCAAACGGAGAAGGCCTGAAGCCATAGGAACCCTTACAGAATCCAGGAATTTGGGAGGAAAAGGAGACAGAGTCCGCTGAGAAAATGTTATAGCATGAGTGTGAACTGGGAAAGATAAAATGGGGCCGGGACCGAAGACACAGAGGGAGGGGGGATCCCCTTTGCTGGGAGCCGTGGTGAGTGCAGGGGAAAAAAGAAAGTGGGCAAAACTGCTTAAGTCACTGTCCCTGTCGCTGGAGAGAGAAAAATTTCCACTCCGGACACAGAGGGATCCGGTTTCCTCCTCTCTAGCTGACCCTAGGTGGGACGCACTCGTCCCAGGAGACCCGTCCCAGGCGACTGCTCACCAGCTTGACTTGGAGGGGATGCGGCAGCCACGCCTTTGTGCTTCTGGCTCTGCTGGATCCCCAGGGGGGAGGTGAGAAGCTTGAAACTGTTCTGAGGGACTCATCCGCGAGTTTATATTTCAGTCGATGGGACACAGAGGGACCTAGTTTCCTACTGTCCAGCTGACCCTAGGAGAGACACACTGGTCCCGGGTGACCACGGGTGACACTGCTCCTCATTTGCCAGCCTGACCTGGAGGGGACGCAGTGGATTCTGAAGCTGCGCCCTTGTGCATCAACTGGGCTCGATCACCAGGGAAGAGGCAAAAGGTTTGAAACGGCTTTCAGGGACTCACCTGCGAGTTTATATTTCCGGCAATTTCAATGGAGCACATGGACTGAGATCTGGAAATGAGGCCTGGCTTGCGCTATAGAGCACAGCCCACATTGGCTACACCCTGGGCACAGGGAGATCACACCCAAAAGAGTGAGTTGCAATGCTTGGTTCGAGAAGGGACTGGGGTGCCGCCACTTTTCTCCCCACAACCACCAAGGCAGGACACCCGCAGGATGCCTGGACCAAACCAAGCCCATCCCCACTAGAGAGCTGCCCTCTTCTTCTTTCTTCTTTCTTCTTTCTTCTTCTTCTTCTTCTTCTTCTTCTTCTTCTTCTTCTTCTTCTTCTTCTTCAGCTGCTGCTGCTCCTGCTGCTTCCTTTTTACTGAAGCTGGGGTAAGACCAGCATGGATGTACTTCCCTGATTAATTCTGGTCACTGGCTTGCTTAAACAATCACATTTAAACAATACTCTAGATGTAAATCCTACACCTCCACTGCTACCTTTTAATCTCTTTCTCTCTTGAGTAATCAGACTATATAGTTTCTCTGAGTAGCATCATCATCATTTCTTTCGTCTACTCTCCAACCATATTCCACTCTTTCCTTCTTTGAAATAAGCCTCTTACTCCTTCTACCTGATCATTTCATTTCCAATTTTGCTTACTCCCCGACTTGTGATTACTCTCTTTCGCTATGCTCTTCCACCAGCACGGTATACACTCAGTGATTTATTTCTAGCTAGGAAATCTCGTTATATGCTTTAGACTGTCCTTGGTCTATTGGGCTTTTTCTGTTTCCTTTTCTTTTCTTCTTTTTTCTTTTTTATGTATTTTTATTTTTATTATTCACCTTCCCTCCTTCCTTTTTTCTTTTTTTCTTGTATGTGTCCCTTTTTTCTTTTTTGTTTTCCCTTTTGATTTGCGTGTTTGTTGGATTTGTCTGTGCATCTGTGTGCCTTTGTTCCCTGTGTGTTTGTCTGTCTGTTTCCTTTTCCAGGGCTACCACAAGTAACAAGCCAAATAACACAGGATGGAAAGTCCCAAATACCACTACGAGTAGGAAAATAAAATAACCAAGGTCCCAACAAGAGAGACCAAAAGACACCATTCAAAGAACACTTTCTGAATGGACAGGCCCTGGAAAATCAAAGAGCCTTCTTAGGTACAGCAGCACTCACAGGTGAAGAGTGCATAAGAAGCTTTTAAAACTAACAAGAGATAGAAAGCTAACCAAAATGATGAAACGGAAGAGCTCCCCTCCAAAGAAATTCCAGGAAGAATTGGCAGCTAAAGAATTGCTCAAAACAGATAACAACAACATAACTGAACAAGAATTTAGAACAATAGTCATAAAATTAATTGCTGGGCTTGAAAAAGGCATGGAAGACATCAGAAAAACTATTGCTACAAAGACTATGGAGCATACAAATAGTTATGATGAATTAAAAAATGCTATAAATGAGGTGCAAAATAAAATGGAGACGTCCAATGCACGGATTGAAGAGGCAGAAAGGAGAATAAGTGATTTGGAAGACACAATTATAGAAAAATAGGAAGCTGAGAAAAAGAGAGATAAACTGATCCAGGAACCTGAAAGGAGAGTTCAAGAACTCAGCGATACAATCAAAAAGAATACTATCCATATCATAGGAATTCCAGAATTGGAAGAGAGAAGGAAAGGCACTGAAGGAGTCCTGGAACATATTATAGCAGAGAACTTCCCCAATTTGGGAAGGGAATTAGACGTTGAAATCCAAGAGGCACAGAGAACTCCCCTCAGATGTAACTTGAATCTATCTTCTGCATGACATATCATAGTGAAATTGGCTAAATATATGGACAAAGAGAGAATTCTGAAAGCAGCCAGGGAGAAAAGGGCCCTAACATACAAAGGGAAACCTATCAGAGTGATAACAGACTTATCTACTGAAACTTGGCAGCCCAGAAAGGAATGGCAGGAGATCTTCAATGTGATGAACAGAAAAAATATGCAGCCAAGAACCTTCTATCCAGCAAGCCTGTCATTCAAAATAGAAGGAGAGATAAAAACCTTTTCAAATAAACAAAATTTGAAAGAATTTGTCACCACTACACCAGCCCTACAAGAAATCCTGAGGGGGACTCTCTGAGGGAAATGTTGCAAGGGATGCAAGATACCAGAGACACCACAAGAAGCATAAATCCCACAAAAGACATGATGATTCTAAACCCACATATTTCAGGGTGCCTGGGTGGCTTAGTCGGTTAAGTGTCCGACTTTCGCTTAGGTCATGATCTCGCAGTTCATGGATTCGAGCCCCGCGCCGGGCTCTCTGCTGACTGCCGGCTCAGAGCCTGGAGCCTGTTTCAGAGTCTGTGTCTCCCTCTCTCTCTGATCCTCCCCTGCTCATGCTGTCTCTCTCTCTCTCTCCTAGAAAAATAAAACATTTAAAAAATTAAAAAAAAATAAACCCACATATTTCAATAATAACACTGAATGTAAATGGACTAAATGTTCCAATCAAAAGACATAGGGTAGCAGAATGGATAAAAAAACAAACTCCATCTATTTGCTGTCTACAAGAAACTCATTTTAGACCTGAAAACACCTTCAGATTGAAAGTAAGGGGATGGAGAAATATCTATCATGCTACAGGAAGTCAAAAGAAAGCTGGAGTAGCTATACTTATATCAGACAAACTGGACATTAAAGTAAAGACAGAAACAAGGGATGAAGAAGCGCATTATAGAATAATTACAGGGTCTATCCATCAAGAAGAATTAACAATTATAAATATCTACACATCGAATATGGAAGCACCTAAATATATAAAACAATTAATCACAAACAGAAACACTCTTATGGATAAGAAGGTGCTAATAGCAGAGACTATAATACTCCACTTACAGCAATGGATAGATCAACTAGTCAGAAAATCAATAAAGACACAATGGACTTGAATGACACATTGAACCAGATGGATTTGACTAATATATTTAGAACTCCACATTCTGAGGCCATGGAATTCACTTTCTTCCAAGTGCGCATGGCACATTCCCCAAGACAGATCACATACTGGGACATAAAGCAGCCTTCAATAAATATAAAAGAAGTGAGATCATACCATGCACACGTTCAGATCACAATCATATAAAAGTTGAAATCAATCACAGGAAGAAGTCTAGAAAACCTCCAAAAACATGGAGGTTAAAGAACAGTCTACTAAAGAATGAATGGGCCAATCAGGCAATTAGAGAAGAAATTTAAAAATATATGGGAAAAAATGAAACTGAAAATAGAACAATCGAAATGCTATGGGATGCGGCAAAGGCAGCACTAAGAGGAAAGTACAGAACACCCCAAACCCAGTAGAAGAAGGGAAGTAATAAAAATCAGGGCAGAAATAAACAATATAGAAACCAAAGAAACAGTTGAACAGATGAATGAAACCAAGAGTTCATTTTTTGAAAAAATAAACAAAATTGACAAACCTCTAGCAAGGCTTCTCAAAAAGAAAAGAAAGAGCATTCAAATCGACAAAATCATGAAGAAAATGGACTTATTACAACCAACCCCTCAGGAATACAAACAAATATCAGGGAATACTATGAAAAACTTGTATGACAAAAAATGGACAACTTAGAAGAAATGGACAAATTCCTACACACACACACACACACACACACACACACACACCAAAATTCACACGGGAAGAGATAGAACACCTGAACAGACCCATAACTAGTGAAGAAATCAAATCAGTTATCAAAAATCTCCCAACAAATAAAATACCTGGGCCAGATGGCTTCACTGGGGAATTCATCCACACATTTAAAACAGTGTTAATACCCATTCTTCTCAAGGTATTCCAAAAAATAGAAATCGAAGGAAAACTTCCGAACTTCATTTTATTAAGTCAGCATCACTTTGATTCCCAAGCCAGAGACCCAGCAAAAATAGAGAACTACAGGCCAATATCCTTGATGAATACAGATGCAAAAATCCTCAACAAGATACTTGCAAATTGAATCCAGCAGCACATAAAAGAATCATCCACCAAGATCAAGTGGGATTCATTCATGGGTTACAGGGTTGGTTCAATATTTGCAAATCAATCAAAGTGATACATCACATCAACAAAAGAAAAGATAAAACCATATGATTCTGTTGATAGATGCAGAAGAAGCATTAGACTAGATACAGCATCGTTTCTTAAGAAAGACCCTCGAGAAAGTAGGGATAAAAGGAACTTACTTAAACATCATAAAAGCCATCTTTGAGAAGCCTTCAGCTAACATCATCCTCAACGGGGAAAAACTGAGAGCTTTCCCCGAGATCAGGAACACGACAGGGATGTCCACTCTCACCACTGTTGTTTAATATAGTCATGAAAGTCCTAGCATCAGCCATCAGACAACAAAAGGAAGGAAAAGGCATCAGAATTAGCAAAGAAGAAGTCAAACTTTCACTTTTCGCAGATGACATGATAGTCTACATAGAAAATCTGACAGACTCCACCAGAAGCCTACTAGAACTGATCCAAGAATTTAGCTAAGTTGCAGGGTACAAAATCAACTTATAGAAATCTTTTGCATTTTTATACACCAACAATGAAGCAACAGAAAGAGAAATCAAGAAACTGATCCCATTCACAATTGCACAAAAAACCATAAAATACCTAGGAATAAACCTAACCAAGGATACAAGAGATCTGTATGATGAAAACTATAGAAAACTTATGAAGGAAATTGAAGAAGACACAAAGAAATGGAAAAACATTCCATGCTCATGGATTGGAAGAATAAATATAGTTAAAATGTCATTACTACCCAAAGCAATCTACACATTCAAGGCAATCTCAATCAAAATTGCACCCGCATTTTTCTCAAAACTAGAAGAAACTATCCTAAAATTTGTATAGAACCACAAAAGACCCTGAATAGCCAAAGTAATATTGAAGAAGAAAACCAAAATGGGAGACATCACCATCCCAGACCTTAGCCTCTACTACAAAGCTGTCATCATGAAGATAGTATGGTATTGGCACAAAAACAGACTCATAGATCAATGGAATAGAATTGAGAACTCAGCGTTGGGCCCAAAAGTATACAGCCAATGAATCTTTGACAAAGCAGGAACGAGTATCCAATGGAAAAAAGACAGCCTCTTTAACAGACGGTGTTGGGAGACCTGGACAGCAACATGCAGAAGAATGAAACTAGATCGTTTTCTCACACCATACACAAAAATAAACTCAAAATGGATAAAGGACCTGAATGTGAGACAGGAAACAAAGGCTCACAAATGCACCGACAAATCCAACACGCAAACCGAAAGAGAAAACGAAAAAGTAAAGAGAAAAGATGGAAGAGGGAAGGCGAATAATGAAAAATAAAAATACAGGGGCGCCTGGGTGGCTTAGTCGGTTAAGCGTCCGACTTTCGCTTAGGTCATGATCTCGCGGTTCGTGGGTTCGAGCCCCGCGTCAGGCTCTGTGCTGACTGCCAGCTCAGAGCCTGGAGCCTATTTCAGTCTGTGACTCCCTTTCTTTCTGACCCTCCCCTGCTCACGCTGTCTCTCTCTCTCTCTCTCTCCTAGAAATAAATAAAACATTAAAATTTTTTTAAAAAAAAGAAAAAAAGAAAAAAGAAAAATACATAAAAAAAGAAAAAAAAGAAGAAAAGGAAAAAAGACGAAACCCAATAGACAAAGAACAGTTAAATCATATAAAGAGATTCCCAGCTACAATTAAATAGCCGGGTGTATGCAGTGCTGGTGGAAGAGCATAAAGAAAGAGAGAAATGACAGGGCTGGGATGAGCCGAAATTGGAAATGAAATGAGCAGGCAGTAGGACTAAGAAGCTGTTTTCAAGGAGCGAAAGAGTGGAATATGGTTGAAGAGGCGAAAGAAATGACGATGGTGTTATCCAGAGAAACTATATACTCTGATTACTCCAGAGATAAAGAGATGAAAATTTAGGTAGGTGTAGAATTTACACCTGGAGAATGGATTAAACGTGACTGTTTAAGCAAGCCAGTGACCAGAATTGGTCTTGCATGGGCTCAGGTAGGAAAAAAAAAAAAAAAAAAAGGAAAGGAAGACTGCTGTTCTCTAGCAGGGATGGGCGTGGTTTGATCCAATGCGTCCAGAGGGAGTCCTACTTGGCGGTTGTGGGGAGAAGAGTGGCGGTGCTCCAGTCCTTTCTTGAACCAATCGCTGCAACTCAATTTTTTAGGTCTTTATACTCCCTGTGCCAGGGGCGCAGCCAAGGTGGGCCATGCTTTATATCCCAGGCCAAGCCTCATTTCCAGATCCCAGTCCTCACGCCCCACTGAAACTGCCAGAAACACAAACTCGCAGGAGATCCCCTCAGGGCAGTCCCAAGCCTTTTGCCTTCCCCCTGGGGGTTGAGTCAGAAGCTGCTGCTCCCTTCTCCTCCAGGTCGGATTGGCGAGCGAGGAGCAGTTTCATCCTAGGGTCAGCTGGAGAGCAGGAAACCGGGTCCCTCTGTGTCCTGAGCAGAGGGTTTTCTGATCCTTAGCGACAGGGACAGTGTCTTGAGCAGTTTCTGCCACTCTCTTTCCTCTCTAAACTCCCCGCAGATGGGAATAGCCCCCGTCCCTCTGTGTCTTTGGTCCAGGCCTGATTTTATCTTCCCCAGTTCGCATTCACGCTAGAAGGTTTTCTCAACGGACTCTTGTCTCCTTTTCCTCCCAAACTCCTGGATTCTGTAAGGGTTCCTATGGCTTTAGGCCTTCTCCGTGCGAGATATGGGGGCGAGTGCAATGTACAGAGTTCCCTACTTCTCTGCCATGTTGCCCCCTGTCCCCGAGAGTCTAATTTTAGATGCAAAGTATTTTAAAGTAACTTTGTTCTCTTTTTATTTATTTTTATTCTTTTAATTCCAGTATAGTTTATATAAAGTGTTATATTAGTTTCAGGTGTACAATATTGTGATTCAACAGTTCCATACATTACTCAGAGCTCATCAAGACAAGAACACTCCCTAATCCCCATCAGCTATTTCACTCATTCCTCCACAACCTCCTCTCTAGGAACCATCAGTTTGTTCTCAATAGTTAAGAGTCTGTTTCTTGGTTGTCTCTCTCTTTTTTTTCTTTGCTCTTTTTTTCCTTAAATTCCACATAAGTAAAATCAGATGGTATTATGTTTCTATGACTGACTTATTTCACTTAGCATTATAGTCTCTAGCTCCATCCATGTCATTCCATGTGGGAAGATTTCATTCTTTTTATCGCTGGATAATATTCCATTGCCCTCTTAATAATGAGTACTAACATTAAGCTCTGTGGACAACCCATACAATTCTTTTTTTAAACATCATAATCACAATATATTTATCTATCTAAATAGGCAGCTATTTTATAATCTGTTAAAAATAAATATCTTGACTAAAATTCATTGATTATAATAAAATATTTGCCTGTTCATCTTTGTGAACTTTTCTGTGAGCCCATTACATTCAAAAGATTTAATTACAAAGAAATCTTAAAACATATTTCAGGTGAAATCTAGCAAAGGATGAATGTTTTAAAAGAAAAAGTATAAACATTTAAAAGGGAAGCTGTGCTGGGGTGCCTGGGTGGCTCAGTCGGTTAAACGTCCGACTTCAGCTCAGGCCATGATCTCATGGTTCGTGGGTTTGAGACCAGAGTTGGGCTCTGTGCTGACAGCTACCTCAGAGCCTAGAGTCTGCTTTAGATTCTGTATCTCCCTCCCTCTCTGACCCTCCCCTGCTCACCCTGTCTCTCTCAGAAATAAATAAAATTTTAAAAAATAAAATAAAAGGGAAGCTGTGTATTCACAAAGTTTTTAATATAGATAAAATTCTAATATTTGTTTATAATCTAATTTAGAATCCTTATATGAAGCTTCCATTATTGTGTGTATGCAATTTTTGTATGATCGACCACAATGTTTAAGTCTTAGAGCAAATCTTATATTGCAAAACACTATATTATTTATGCCATAATGCACTGTTGATGTTACTAGTCTATCGCATTTAAAGATTCAGAAGAGACTTCTTACTATCAGTTCACTTTTAGCATTAGTCATTTTCAAATTTAGTTCTGAAGAATAAATCTCATCACACTGATGTTACAACAGTTCCAATTTACATTACTTCACAAAACTATTTCTTTTGCCCAGAATTCTATTAATGAAACAAATGAATTCATTTTCCAAATTTATAGCCTCTTACAAATGTACCTCAGATAATGATGAAACTTAAGAAACAGGTGTTTATTTTAAAATTTTATTAAATTAAAAAAATGTTTTTAATTATGTTAAAAATGTGTGATAACTTCATTTTCAACTATTAGAAGTAGCAAAGTGTTCAGAGCTGTCATTGGACTTAAAATTATGCTTGGGGGTGTACCTGGGTGGATCAGTTGGTTGAGAGTCTGACTCTTGGTCATGATCTTATAGTTTGTGAGTTTGAGCCCCACATCGGGCTCTGTTGTGACAGTTCAGAGCCTGCTTGGTATTCTCTCCCTCTCTCTCAAAAATAAACAATAACAAAAAAAATGGGCTTGGGACATGGACGAAGAGGTAGAAAAATGTCAATTTCTCCTGTACCAAAAGATGATAGCAAGTGTTCAAGGTTTCTAGTTTCTATTCATATCCACAAAAAGGCAGGTAGGTAGATTCTATTTTAGTGTTATTCATATCCCAGTCTGTTATTCTCTTCACTTTATGACTCTCTCTTTTCTTTTCTTTTCTTTTTTTTTTACAAATAGTTTATTGTCAAATTAGTTTCCACATAACACCCAGTGCTCATCCCCACAAGTGCCCTCCTCCATGCCCATCCCCCCTCCCCCCCACATCCATCAGTCCTCAGTTTTTGTCAGCATTCAAGAGTCTCTCATGGTTTGCCTCTCTCCCTTTCCCCCACCATTTCCCCCCTTCTTCTCCCGATTGGTCCTCTGTTAAGTTCCTCCTAGTCCTCCTATACGTGCTATGACTCTCTCTT
The DNA here is from genome assembly GCF_003009895.1 of Hyaena hyaena. Classification (NCBI taxonomy): domain Eukaryota; kingdom Metazoa; phylum Chordata; class Mammalia; order Carnivora; family Hyaenidae; genus Hyaena; species Hyaena hyaena. Next base: position 155,255 of record NW_024082310.1, on the reverse strand, counting down.
TTCAAACACTATGCTTAGCTCCAATTTTCATTCTAGTACTGTTCTTACTGAAAATTTACAAGAATTCCTGGTTTTCTGTCACTGATGAATAGGGAAATAACTTGTTCTTGAAATTCTTACATATGGATAGAACCATACTAAAAGAGGGTTTTTGATTAAAAAAGCTCAGAGAAAAGGTGCATTTGAATAATTAATATAAACATGCCAGAGGTGCCTGGGTGGTTCAGTCAGTTAAGCGTCCAACTTCAGCTCAGGTCACAATCTCGTGGTTCATAGGTTTGAGTCCCATGTTGGGCTCTGTGCTGACAACTCAGAGCCTGGAACCTGTTTTGGATTCTATATTTCTCTCTCTCTCCTCTCTTCCCCCACTCACGCTCTGTCTCTTTATCTCAAAAATAAACATTAAAAAATTATTAAAAAGATCAACATGTCAGACACCTAGAGAAAACAATACAAAAGCCTCAGTGAGAAATAGCTCTGGATTTAAAAGCATGATGCTCAGCTTACAAAGGAGCTACCTTCTCCCAGGTTAAACCTTTGCCTCTAATTCCAGAGAAATTTTATCATTTCCTTCCCACTCTACCTCAATCCATAAATACACTTTCTTGTGTTTGTTTATATTTTTTATGTTGCTGTGGATGTTACTTGTTTCTTCAAAGTGTTAAAAGTGTGCAGTCTTCTAAGGAAATTATCTCCCAAATCCTTTCAGGCTTAGTGCCAATCCCTTACAGTGGGAAGTGAGAGAGCTCTCAGTAACATTTTTCTTTCTTTCTCTTTCCCTCTGCTCCTTATATAAGTGGCTGATAAAGGCTGATAGCTATGCAAATTCAACCAAGTCAGGCTTCTTTTGCTTCTAATGTACCTGGTACACAGAGTTGCTGCATCTCCAAACTGTCATTAACCTCAAAGAGGGGAGGTGGCCAGAGAGAACTTTGTTTCCCATTGGAGGGAATGACAGGGTGGAGAGATTACAGAGAAGACTCTGAAGTACAACAGGCTTCTGGGCAAACTGTGAGCTAGAGCTACCTAGTGAGATCAAAGCTCCATCCCCTTTACACTGACCCTGTTCAGCTCACCATGACTCTCACAATAAACCCAGTAACCAGGTAAGCATTCTACAAGTCATTCCAGATCTGTTGCCTCTTTGTGGTTAACTTTGTCAACACACATGGATCAAAGATTCTCTGGAGACTAAAGCGGCCTCCATAATTATAGCCAACAACATATATACCATCTACATGACTCAGGAACACTATATGAAGAAGGAGGAAAGCAGGAACTCGCTAAAATGCTTGAGGAAAAAGCCTCAGTATTAAAAAAAAAAATCTGTTAATCTGTTTCCCCTTCTCCCTTCACAGATCTTTCTTGGCCATAAGAACTCACTTCACCAAGTGTTGGTCTCTTCAAATCTCCCCAGACAACTGGAGGGGGGCAGGGATATCATGCTAGAATGAGTCTTGGGAGGGGGCCTACTGATAAGCACAAAGAAGGAGAAGGGTGGCCAAAGAGAAAGAAAGAGAAATGTAGAAATTAAAACAAAAGGAAAGGAATAAAGGGAGAAGGAAAGAAAGAAATTAAGGAAATGCACAGAAAGCAAGCACTTGTATCAGCTGCCAGGACCTCTAAGCTGCTGCTGTCCAAGGGCAAGTGGGTACTGACAGTATTTCCCCAACAGACCCCTCTAGTCCCACTCACCCACTCTACAAACTTCCCTTCCTCCCAGGTTCATCCCCCTTGTAGTGTAAGACCATTTCTATGGCAACCTATAGGCACACAATTTAAGGTGACCCATAGTGTTAAGTCATATGGGTTCTACCTGCCCCACGCCAGTGATCTTTTCATTACTTTCCTTTTTCCTTTAGTGCTGAACTTTGTCCAGTGAAATACTACTACTACTTTTTCTCCCTCCCCACATGGAAAATTAATTTCCTATTATCTCCGCAAATACTGTCTGACATCTTTTCCCAACATACACACCTACCAATACCTTCCTACTTCCTATACCTCTTCAATCATTGCCAACATAAACACACTCTCAGAGGGTAGTTTTTCTGAAACAAGTGGATTTTCCCCCTAGTGTCTTTTTTTCCTTAACTTTCTCCATCATGAGGACTTCCCTCTCACTTAATACCTTCTGACCCTGGAGGCACCTGGGTGACTCAGTCGGTTAAGCATCTGACTTCAGCTGAGGTCATGATCTCACTGTTTGTGAGTTTAAGCCTTGCATTGGGCTCACTGTTCATGAGGTAGAGCACTACATTGGGCTTGCTGCTGTCAGTGCAGGGCCCACTTCAGATCCTATGTCCCCCTCTTTCTGCTCCTCCACCACGCATGCTCGCTCTCTCAAAAAGAAACAAACATTTTAAAAAATACCTTCATCTCTTGGTTTGGTTAGAAATATAGGTCATTTTCTCCCATATCTATAGCTACTTCTAACAAGAGAAAACAGCAAATGGTATTTTTAAAACTTCTTTTTTTAAACATTTATTTATTTTTGAGGGATAGAGAATAAGCAGGGTAGGGGCAGAGAGAGAGGGAGACACAGAATCCGAAGCAGGCTCCAGGCTCTGAGTGGTCAGCACAGAGCCCAACCTGGGACTCAAACTCATTAGCCATGAGATCATGACCTGAGCCAAAGTCTGAGGCTTAACTAACTGAGCAACCCAGGCTCCCCTGGGTGGCATTTTTTTTAGAGACAATTTAAAAATGCAGTCTTTGATAATTTAAAGTAGAATTGCCTTAATGAAATCCACTAGGTTTATAATCCGTAATATTAAATGTATTAATCTGATTATTAATTTTAATTCCAGTATATTTAACATACAGTGAAAATATAATGATGCAACAATTCCATACATCACCCAGTGTTCATCACAAGTACACCCCTTAATCTCCATCACCTAATTCACACATTCCCCAACCCACCTCCTCTCTGGTAATCAGCAGTTTGTTCTCTAGTTAAGAGTCTGTTTAAAAAAAAAAAGAGTCTGTTTCTTGATTTATAACCCTCTCTTTCTCCTTTTTTCCCTTTACCCATTTGTCTTATTTCTTTTTTAAAAAATAGAATTTCCTTAATGAAATCCATTGTTTATCATTAGTAATATTAAATGTATTAATCTGATTATTTTTTCCACACTTTATTTCCATTAAATTTTTCTACTAGCATAAAACAAAGTTCACTTTTAAGATACCTCAAGACTATATAAAAGAGATAACTAATGGGTGGTTTATAGAAGGAAAAATAAATCTTGAAAGGAAAAATAAATCCTATATCAGGATTATAGATAAAAAATATATATATAAATATACTTGATTACCTGGCTGTAATATTCTTTCACTGGTATGTAGTAAACACACTTGATATCTAAAAAAGAAAGTGAGGCACAGACTTTAATACTTCACTTTAGAAATGTGTGAAGTTAAATTTTTCAAATTCATTCACTATCTGGCTATTTATTGAAATGTAAATTGTTAGTCAATTAATCTGGAGACAGGTGTAATTCCCTTACCCTGGAGTTGTGAATAAACACAATCTTAATACTACAACAACATATCAGTTATATTTTGTCTCTTATCTATTATCATTGACATAAGAACAGAGAACAAATATAAAAATAATTACTGATACCTTTTTCATCACATTAACTGAGTTCTATTTTACCACAGCTATAATTATAGACACAATTAGTAATAAAATGGCTAATTTTCTAAGAAATTCAGTGCCTATTTTAGTTGAGTAAAGTAAGTTTTCACATGAAATGTAATCCCAATGTCAATTTCAATGTCTACTGATAACAGAAACTAAAAGGAAAAATAACAAAACTCCCATTTTATGAGATTTCTCACCGTGTGTTTTGGTAGCACACTTTTTTGAATTTAACAACACTACTACTCTGAAGATTAACTTTCTTCTCCAGAGTTCCCCATCAAATGATCTCTCCACATTCTCAGCAACTCACTTGCCACAACACAATGGATACTGTTGCCAGGAGACCAAGAATATTACTGTTGCATCATTAATGCTTTTATAAAAATATTTTTAAATGAGAAATTTATATAATGTGTGGGGAAAAAGCTTAGGAATTCCCTGAGCTTGCACCAATGGGTTAACAAGGCATAAAGAATTAGAAAGTTAGAGGATGTACACACCCAAGTTTGGGTAAAAAAAATGAGGTAAATTATATTGGGTAAATGGGGCAAAGGCCTCCAGTAGAGGACAAAGGTATAAGAATAGGGAATCTCAGGATGAAAACATCCAAGATGAGGTAAACAAGATTAGGTAATTAGGGCGGAAATGCCCTCCCAATTTAGTACAATAGCAGAAAGCTGCTTTCACAGGAAGAAAGAACCAAATTAGGTAAACAGGTAAATAGGGCTATAGACCATAGCAAGGAGAAGTTGCCCAGAGTGGAGCTAATTAGCAAAAGAAAGGTACCTTGCTGATCCAGAGGTAGCATGCTCTTTCTTGTCCCCTAGGCCAGTTTAGGTAAACAGAGGTGGCACCTCACATCTGGTGTAAACAACCTTCCACCACCAGGATTTTGTTTTGTATTGACCCAAACCTCTAACACCACATATCTTTAAAACCTTCTTTCCCTCTTGCCTATGAGTTAATGTTCATGATTTCATTATCTCTTTGTACACGTCTATCATCACATTTGTAAGCCTTCTGATCCTAATAAAAACAGAGCAAGGACCCTTACTCTGGGCTCTTGTCTCCTCCCAGACATTACCCTCTCTTGCATTTTTAATCCTGCATCCCACTTTTTTGCTGGACAAGAGAGAACTCCAGACCCAGAGTCTATGACAATCAGGAAATTCTAATTCTGAAATCTCAAAAGAATCCAATGCTACACAAGATATTTTAAACATTAAAAATGCATTGGGGTGCCTGGGTGGCTTAGTCGGTTAAGCGTCCGACTTTCGCTTAGGTCATGATCTTGTGGTTCGTGGGTTCGAGCCCAGTGTCGGGCTCTGTGCTGACTGCCAGCTCAGAGCCTGGAGCCTATTTCAGAGTCTGTATCTCCCTCTCTCTCTGACCCTCCCCTGCTCACGCTCTCTCTCTCTCTCCTAGAAATAAAATAAATAAATAAATAAAAATAAAAATGCATTCCTAAGTTACTTTAACTTTAATAAAAATAATAAAGACAAATTGATAACTCATACAGAGATATACATACACACACACAGCCAAATATTTTTATTTTATTGTAACTATCTATATGTGAAGTCAAAATTAAGTTGTAATTTCTGAAATACATACTTTGAGGATATATTGTCTACTTAATTTTTATCTCCCAAATGAACATTATTTTAAAAATCCTTGAACAGTTACAAAGTATTGTAGTTGATTAGCAAATGCTCTCTTTCTCTCAAAAATAAACATTAAGGAGGGGCGCCTGGGTGGCTTAGTCGGTTAAACGTCCGACTTTTGCTTAGGTCATGATCTTGCGGTTCGTGGGTTCCACCCCACGTCGGGCTCTGTGCTGACTGCCAGCTCAGAGCCTGGAGCCTGTTTCAGAGTCTGTCACTCCCTCGCTCTCTGACCCTCCCCTGCTCATGCTGTCTCTCTCTCTCTCTCCTAGAAATAAATAAAACATTAAAAAATTAAAAAAAAATAAACATTAAGGAAATTTATGAAAAAAGATCAACATGCCGGACACCTAGAGAAAACAATACAAAAGCCTCAATGAGAAATAGCTCTGGATTTAAAAGCATGATACACGGAAGGTTCCTTCCCCCAGGTTAAACCTCTGCGTATAATTCCAGAGAAATCTTATCATTTCCTTCCCACTCTGCCCCAATCCATAAATACACTTTCTTGTGCTTGTTTATATTTTTGTTTGTTTATATTTTTAATTGTCCTGAAAGCCAAAAATTAAAACCATTTTAAAAGACAGAGATTCTAACATAATGTCTTATTATAGTATGACCAGCTTATAGAAATCATCCCATAACTTTTTAAATAAATTTTAATTTTATTTTTAATAAAAATATCAAAATTGAGAAGATAGGCAAACAGATTATGGATAGGAAATATCTGTCAAAGCCAATGATCCAAAGGAGATGTTTTGTATAGTCCATGTAGTCATTTTGCGTGAAATGCAGAAGGGAATAAGTTCACTTTGGAAGGGCCAAAGATGAAACAAGATACTTGCAATTTTTTCCTGGCACTAAAATATATATCAAAGGAAGAAGAAAAAAATTTTAATAGCATGTAACAATATACATCATGTACATGAAAGAGATACTGTTAAATCAGAGCTTAATTTGAATAGGAAAATATATCTGTTCTAAAGGAAAAATACATAAATTGCATGACATTTCATATGTAATACTGAATACAAATTTTAAGATTTTAACTTTTTGAGTGTAGAATATTTAAACACGTAATTAAATGGTAATAATAAATAAAACTATATAATGCTCATAATGTGTCAGTGCTTTAATTAAATCATGTAATTCTCACTCAGAAAAAAAAAAAATGTAAAGAATATCAGAAGGCCTAAGATCCAGGTGATAAAAACAGGGAAAAAAATATACAAATAAATTAATGAGTAGAGTAATAGATAAAATAACCCAGAATTAACTAAGAAATCAACGGTGACAAGTCTGGGGAGGCAGTTTTAAGTAGAATTTTAAAAATTAAAACAATGTAGTAATAAAACAAAACAGTACATGTAACAGTGAATAAGGTGATGGAAGGAGTCTTGGGGAAAATAAAAAGACAAAACAAAAGTCAATCACTAATAGCTGTTTAGGGATCCAAATATCTGATTTAAGTCTCATTCACTCCAAAGGTTACAATTCCCAATTTGGTTACTAGCAGCTTATTTTCAGAAACCCATTTAAGAATGCTTTTTCACTGTCTATACCATATTCAGTGTTCATTATCCCAATTTCTACAAATTGTTTTTCAGATAAAAAACAATATCTGAAGGTGGATACAACCTTGACCACTGACATCTATCCTGAATAAAAGCTGTCATTAGCTTAAGCTACTTAGATAAAAAGCACTAACATCTCCTTCCTGGTGGGCTTATCAGGATGAAGGACAGTTTCCCTAGGATTTTTCACTTTACCTTCTTTTACCAGTAAAATATTGGTATATTTTAAAAGCTACACTATATTTTAGAGTGGCAAGTTCAGCCTGACTTCCCTATGATTTTTCACTTCACCTTCTTTTAACAGTAAAATGTTGCTGTATTTTAAAAGCTACTCTATATTTTAGAGTGGCCATTTCAGTCCGATTTTAATATATATTTTTGTCTTTTTGTTTCACTTACTCAGGTTGACTGGCCCTTAAAAACAAATACTCACTGGAGTAAGCTCAAAGATTACATTTGGTCAACAATTTTAATATCAAAAATCCAGATGCCAATATCCATTTAGTATCACTTTGGCAAAGGAAATGAGTAAGAACAAACTGAATGTATCAAAAGATCTTTGGTAAGAAGTTAGAATATTTTAAACAACATAAAGTTATTGTGACACAGTATAAAGCTCTGCTCTTCTAATATTTCTTTGTATATCAAGTAGTCTCTACTGATTTTTAAAACAGCTAGATGTGCACTGGGAGTGCAACTAAAGATGGGACTATGCAAATGCTACCACAATACCTTAAGAGAAATGCTTGAGTGGTAGCAGGGCATCTTTTCAATTTCAGAATTTTTTCAGATATTAGAAAGGCAATATGGGAGTATAAAACAAATATCATATAATACTTCCATTGGGATCTGGAGTAGCAACCTCTAATCAAATACATTATGAAACATGCAATGAAACATGATTATTCACACCTAATGGATAAATAAATAATACCTCACATTTCTAGGGTTTGCTGCCAAGCCAGTTCATGTTAGGTCAGGGTTTGACACCAAGGTTAATTATGAAACATTTTAGATTTTCAAAAAAATTTTAAAAAATCTAAATTGTGAATAAGGGACTGTGGATCTGTATACAAAGTCTGACTTTGCATTGGGAATGTCCCTAGCCAAGAAAAACAAGAAAGTCAATAATACCAATTTCTATTTATACATCCAAAGCCAGAGCTTTGTTTACAATCTCTGTGACAAATATTTGTTTAAATTTTTATAATTACATTTGAATTTCACTGATAGAACCCATGCACACAGTCAACACTTTTATATTGAAATTTTACCTGAGACTACAATCACTCAAATAAACTTATCATAATTATAATTCACTGTATTTCAAAAACTCTCTAGTGTTTACAAACTATGATTATATACATTATCTCATAAGTTTGAAAGGTAAGGTAGCTGTTAAATATCATTTCATGGATGAGAAAATACATTCATAAAGATAAATGGTTGCTATTTATCTACTGTCCAGTGTTGTTTTATCAGGGTCTTTTTGTGACTAATATAAATGATCAGTGCTGAATACATGTATAGAAAAAAAAAACATTGTAGGTAGGTCAAGAAGTTATAAAGCTATGACAGAATGGCTAAGGAATGCTCACCCGAGTGCTTAGTGCCTTAAGATCCAATGCAAGGGCTCTCAGAGATGCCTTCCTCTAGTTAAAGATACAGATTTGTACCTGGCTTTTGAGACATACTTCATTATACTCACAGCAAAAAATGTAACCAGAACCCTGATTCATTAATTTGTTAATCAGTCTTTCCAGTATAGACATATTTAAGTGGTACTATTTGAAACACCTAGTATCTATTAGTAAAGAATACAAGGATATTCATCATGCTTTGCTTTTGCCACAAGTCATGTCCTGCAGCTGAATTTCATCTCATAAAAAAATCACACTCAGAAATAAAAATGAAAGGTTATTAAGCATAAGATCTAAGAGTTATAAAAGATCTAAAAGGCCATCTGGTGCAATCATCCAACCAATTCCTGAATTCTCCATGCAATATAGGCCTGCCTAACATGCATACAAATCCAACCCTAAATATTTTCCATTGACAAGTAACAAACTCTAAAGCAACCCATTCCAGCTTGGGATAGTTCTGTCAGAAAGTTCTTATGCTGAACTGAAATATGTCTTTCTGTTACTTTTTTTTAAAAGGTTATGTTTATTTATTATTTGAGACAGAGAGAAACAGAGCATGAGTAGGGGAGGGGCAGAGAGAGAGAGGGAGACACAGAATCAGAAGCAGGCTCCAGGCTCTGAGCTACTAGCACAGAGCCCGACACGGGGCTCGAACCCACGAACCGCGAAATAATAACCTGAGCTGACTGAGCCACCCAAGCGCCCCCTTTTCTGTTACTTTTACCTACTAGTTCTAGTTCTACTGCTTACGTGGACAAACAAGAAGTTATCCTTCATTACTACGAACATTCTTCAACTATATGAAGACTGTTTAGTTCTCCATTGGGGTATCTTTCCTCTAGGCAAATAAATAACCTAATTCTACAACTTGCTTTATATTGTATGGTTTTGAATCTCCTTAACATACTGATTATAATATCCTAAACATGCTCCAGTTCTCCTGTTTTCTGGTATGTATTCAAAAGGTTTTACTAAGGTACTCTCATATGTCTAGAGACCTCTTTAAAAGTACAGCATACATTACTGAGATTCTTGTTTTTTTTTCTTTTTTCTTTTATAATTTTTAATGTTTTTATTTATTTCTGAGAGAGAGACAGTGTAAACAGGGGAGGGTCAGAGAGAGAGGGAGACACAGAATCCAAAACAAGCTCCAGGCTCTGAGACAGCACAGAGCCCGACGCAAGGCTCGAACCCACAAGCCATGAGATCATGACCTGAGCCGAAGTCGGTCGCTTAACCAACTGAGCCACCCAGGAGCCTCCAGAGATTCTTGTTTTAAATTATGCATTTTACTATACATTATTACCTTATTGTTAACCACTGTATTCTTTTTAAAAAAATTTTTAAATGTCTTATTTATTTCTGAGAGAGAGAGCGTGAGCAGGGAAGGGTCAGAGAGAGAGGGAGATACAGAATGTGAAGCAGGCTCTAGACTCTGAGCTAGCTGTCAGCACAGAGCCCGATGCGGGGCTCGAACCCATGAACCATGAGATCATGACCTGAGCTGAAGTTGGACGCTTAACTGACTGAGCCACCCAGGTGCCCCTCACTGTCTTCTATTATTAAGAGAGGAAGTGTTTCACTGGTCAAAAGGTATTTAAGAAAAAGCTGCTGGTAGGAAATTTAAACAAACAAAATAAAATGTTTTAAGTGGTAATTTGTAATGTAAAACAAGTTAAGTCTTTGGGTGTTATACCTTAATTCAATTTTATAACTTAAAAGTTCTAATTGCCAAAAAGTTCAACTGTGTAACAGTTAGTGAGGTTTTTAGACAATGTGACTTATTGATAAAGATATTAAAATTCTATTAGGTAAGCCTAAAATGTCTTAGTAAGCATAAGTGTGAAAGAAATTTAAGTGTTTATGTTGTAAAGAGGGAGAAAAGGAAAATCAAGTTGTCTCTGATATGAGAGGTATATTTTAAGAGAGGGAAAAACATAGAAAGAATATAGACTGGGACCTGTAAGTCTACAAATACAGCTAAGCTGGCTGAGTTGTACTTAATTCCCAATTTAGAATTAATCTCAATGAAAGAAGGTAAGTGGAACATAAATAACAAATAATTATAAAAGAAAATTAATTGACCTTTTCACTACGAGATGTCTTATAAGGTAGGTAGTATAGTAGGCCACCAATACTCAAACATGTATGGCCTCAGGACATCATTATACTCTTAAGAGTTGAGAAATCCAAGAGAGTTTGTTTATGTGGATTATATTTATCCAGATTTACCCATCAGAATTGAAAACCGATAAATGAAAAAAAAAATTCCGATTTTCACTTGCAAGTTTACATTTGTTCTTTGGCAATGAATACTGACACTTACCTTGCCTGAAGTGAGAGACTCACTTTCTTCACTTTTGAAAAACTGTCTGCCAAATATGCAAGACAGAATAACCAAAATTTGTCAGTAGTTCTTTCAAGTAAAAATGGTGTTCCATGTAAAAAAGTGGCTAGGAAAGTCTCACAATTCAAATGATCTTATAAGTCCTTTTGCTGGAGACAGCCATCATACTTGGTATGAGGAAGAAGCACTTTCTGCCCACTTTCTATTCTGTTTTATAGATTATTAAAGAGATATATACTCAAGGGTCTAGATCTAATAAAGTTAGTAATTTTAGTGATTCATCAAGGACATTAAATAAAGTTGGCTTTTACCCCTCTGAGTGTGGTGTGGTAAAGAATATAAATGATGGCTATGATAGCTTTGTACCAGTGCTTTGATTCATGCTAAAGTGTTAGTACTTTCACTCATCATTGCTTTTGCATCATTGTGCAAATGTCAACATAGTGTATAATGAAAATAATGTCTTAGTCTTATGAAAACAGTTTTGATCTCATGGATTCACAGAAAGGTCTCAGGGACTCCTAGGATCCTTGGACTACACACTGAGAACTGCTATGAAAGACTACACCTAAGAGCATTAAATTTCTCATTCATATTTATTTGAAGCCATAGCTTAATTGAGGTTACTATATATTGTCTTAAATTTTTAATGTTTATTTTTGAGAGAGAGAGAAAGAGAGAGAGAGAAATGAGTGGGAGAGGGGCAGAGAGAGAGGGAGACACAGAATCTGAAGCAGGTTCCAGGCTCTGAAATGTTAGCACAGAGCCTGACACAGGGCTTGAACTCATGAACCACAACATCATGACCTGAGCTGAAGTCAAATGCTTTAATCAACTGAGCCACCCAGGTACCCCTTACTGTATGTTTTCTTAATGAAATTGTAAATAATTTTATTTGAATGAAACATTTTTGCTGTTGTTCCTATGAGAAAAGGGGAACTACAATCTAGTGACTATTTTCTATTCTCAAATTCATCAATACTTGAGGACCATATAACTCTCTACTGCCACTTGGATACAGAAAACTCACATACAAGAGAGGGCAAAAATAAATGGAAAATATTTAGTAAATATAAAATAGTTCACGGTGTATTGTGATAATTTAAAATGAAACAATTAGAAAACTCTATAATACTCAAATAATAATTTTAAATAAGTTTTGTTTTTATAAGATAAAAAAATGCTGCAGAGGAGCTAAGATGGCAGAGTAGTAGGAGGAGTAGGAGGACCCCAGGCTTCTTGTCTCCTCAAACACAGCTAGATAAATATCAAACCATTTTGAATACCCAAGAAATCAATCTTAAGACTGGCAGAACAAACTACACAACTAGAGGGAGAGAGGGGGCCACATCGTGGAAGGTAGGAAGTGCAGAGATGTAATTTGGGGCCTGCAGAGCCCTGGTTGCAGAGAGAGAGGGAGAGAGCCCAATCAAGAAACAGACTCAATTATATAGAACAAACTGATGGCTACTGGCGGGGAGATGGTGGAGGTATGGGTTAAATAGGTGATGGGGATTAAGGGGTATACTTGTAGTGATGAGTACTGAGTGATGTATAAACTTACTGAATCATATTATACACATGAAACTAATATAACACTCTATGTTACCTGACTGGAATTAAGATAAAATCTTAAATTTTTGACTTAAGAGGTTGGTTAAGTGGCCAACTCTTGATCTTGGCTCAGGTTATGATCTCAAGGTTCGTGAGTTTGAGCCCGTCATCGGGCTCTGTGCTGACAGTGGAGAGCATGCTTGGAATTCTGTCTCTCTTTCTCTCTGCCCCTCCTCTGATTGCGTGCACTTTCTCTGTCTCAAAATAAATAAACTTAAAAAATAGAAATAAAATAAAAACTTAAAAAGCCCCCCTATATATATATATATATAAATATATATAAAATATATAAAATATATTTTATTTAAGTAAAAATATAAAGAGAGGAAAAAAGTGAATTTTAGGAAACTAAAATTGAGAAAGGCAATTAAATTTACCAAGACCTTAGGGCTCAGTGGCAAATGATAGAGCCAAGCTACAACTCAATTCTTCGGTCTCATAGTTGCTCTTTTTCTACAAGACATAAATTTGATAATAAAACTGGTTTGGTAAGTATACTTATTCTTATATTGATTATCAGTATACATATATGCATGTATAAGCACAACAAACATATAGAAACCTTTACATACAAGTTCTTTATCACTGATGATTTAATATCTACTTTAATGATCCTTCTACCAATATCCTCGCCTCTCAGTATCTGGCCCTCTTCACAAAAGATCTTGTTTTCTTTCTGGTGAAGGACATTTATTTTCACAGTCATACCCTAGACATAACTGCAACCCTCTACTATCTCAGTGTCAAAAATTCTATTCTCTGATCATCTTGTTTGTCCAACTAATATTTTTTAGTACTCTGACTCCAACAGTGCTACGCATGCCGCCCCGCCCCCACTGGACCTACAATTGATCCTACCACATTTTCACTGTCTTCCCGTTGCTCATATCCTCTTTTCTCTGGTTACCCATCTTAAGTATAATTGTCAGTCATAATCAGTACTTTATATATACCCTCAGTTACCCTACCTCTCCCTCACTGCCTCATACTTACTTGGTAAACAACACTGTTTTAAAGGCAGCTCTCTGCCTATTCCTTGCCTGAACTTATGCAAGTGAGCATATATTGAAAAAGACACAAAACTGTTCTGACAAGTCTCATCTTAAAATTAATTAACCACGAATTTGAGTAAAATTATAATGTTGCCAGCCAATAATACTGAACTTCCTTAGTTAATTCTCTCTTCCACTTTCCTAGACAACTTTCTTCTTTCTTAAATCTTTAACACCTTCTCCCCAGTTGTCATGCTTATCAGAACACCTTGTTTGCCATCACAATGAGAAAACAGAAACAAAAAATAAATTTATAAGCATCTACAACTGACTTTTATACTCATTTATACTCATTTTTATACTCATTTATATCTGTATCTGTGCCTATGTATGCTACCTTTTCTCCTGTTAAGAATGAATGATTGGGCACACATTGGGCAAACCCCACCACCTCAGTATCATATCCCATCCTTTCCAATACTCCAATCCTCCTTCATGGAACATCACTCTTTCCCACTTGACTATAATCATTCTCATCAACACAACATCTTCCTTAGTGTTAATATGCCTAATTTCCATGAAGTAAACCTATTACTATTTTTAACCCCCCCCAAAATATTACTGTTATTTCTTGCAGGGTAAATAAAACTTCTCATGACTCTTCTCTCTGTAGTTATCATCCCATTTCTCTTCTTCCCTTTACAGAAATACATTTTTTAAAGTAAGTTGTATGGGGACGCCTGGGTGGCTCAGTTGGTTAAACATCTGGCTACAGCTCAGGTCATGATCTCATGGTTCATGAGTTCGAGCCCCATGTCAGGCTCTGTGCTGACAGCCAGCTCAGAGTCTGCAGCCTGTTTCGGATTCTGTGTCTCCCTCTCTCTCTGACCATCCTCTGCTCACACTGTATCTCTCTCACTCTCAGAAATAAATTAAAAAAAAAAACATACACACAAAAATTAAAAAAAAATAAAGTAAGTTGTATATGTGTCTTATCTCCACGTAATTTCCTCACACCACTCCACTAAAACATTCTCCAATGATGTTGAAGTTGTTAAATACAATACTCATTTTGTAAGGCCACATCTTACTGAACCTACCTAGCAGCATTTGGTACACTTGATCCCTTTGTCTTTTTAATTAATTAATTAATTTATTTATTTATTTATTTATTTATTTTTGAGCGAGAGACAGTGCAAGCTGGGGAGGGGCAGAAAGAGATGGAGACACAGAATGTGAAGCAGGCTCCAGGCTCTTATCTGTCAGGACAGAGCCTGATGCAGGGCTTGAACTCACAGACCACAAGATCATGACTTGTACTGAAGTTGGAGGCTCAACCAACTGAGCCACCCAGGTGCCCTGATCCCTCTGTATTTTTAAAACATTGAGGAGGGCACTTGGCGGGATGAGCATTGGGTGTTGTATGTAAGTGATGAATCATGGGACTCTATCCCCTAAACCAAGAACACACTGTATACACTGTATGTTAGCCAATTTGACAATAAATTATATTTAAGAAAAAAACAACAACACTTTTTGCTTGTTTTCCACAATCCCACACTTATCTGGTTTTCCATTGTCTCTTTGGCCACTCCTTTTCATTCTTTTGTTCTTTTTCATTTCTTTAAATTTGGATTGAGTTAATCTCTAGGAATTTTTTAAAGATACATTTATTACTTGAGCAATCTTATCAGTTTCATCATTTTATATATTATCTATATGATTATGGCTCCTCAATGTAAATCTCCAGGCTGAAACTCTACCTTGAATTCTAGATTTATATATCTAACTGCTTACTTGGCTTATTCAATCTGACGTTGAACACACTTCTTAAATTAATGTTTCCAATATTGAATTCATGACAGTATTCAAAACCACAAACATATCCCCATGCAAGGTTTCACACATCTCACTAACTGTGACATCATGGGCTCATTGCTTTTAGCACACCTAAATCTAACGTGTCAACAAGAGCTATGAGCTCCACCTTCGAAATATAACCAGATGTCAAACCAACTCTTAACACCCCACTGTCCCCAATCTGGTCTAAGCAAATCATTATTTCTTGCCTGAATTATTGCAAGAGCCTTCTAACTGGTCTCCCTCCTTCTACCCTTACTTTCTTGCAATTTTTTTCAATATAGAACCCAGAATAAAACATTAACAATAGAGGTCTGATTATGTCCCTTTTCTACTCAAAACCCTCTAATGATTTCCTGTTTCACTCAGCATAAACCATAAACTCTTATATAAAAAAGAAAGGTCTATAACTCTTTCAAGTGGTAAGAGACCTACTGGAATTCTCAGTTTGGAAGGGGTTATAAACACAGTCTACACTCGTCCTTCACCTTGAAATCACAGACTAGTGTTCAGGCACCCTAACCAGCATGCCAACTCAGTGAGCTCTAGGCTCTTAACCCACACCAGTACCAGCTATTCTACCATGGCAGCTACAGGTTGTGCACACCAGGGCGCCCCTGGTTAGTGCTCACTACAGCTCCAGCCTTTGTGCCAAGGTGACACAAGTACAAGGTGCCCTGGAACACTCCAGGCCCATACCATTTTGGTTTCAGATAGCTTATTAGGGCACCACTGCTGCAAAATGGTCCAGTATCTCCCAGCTGACGTCTGCTTCAGATCCAGCCAACCCACCACGGTGCTCCCTGTGTAAAGCACCCAGGAACACCCCCACCCATGCCAACTCTGGATCCAGTTGCCCAGGCATAACACCTCCTCCACTGACCACCCTGGTTTGCACTCACTTTGTTTCAGCTGTCCCACCAGGGTGCCCTCAGTGTGGAGAGCTTTATGACACTCCAGCTTGCAACCACTTCAGTTTCAGCTATTCTGCCAGGGCACATTGCATGGAGAGCTCAGGAACCACAATGGCCCATCCTCACTTTCCCTGTCCTTCCAGGGTGCCCCTTGTGCAGAACACCCCAGGAACTCCCAGCCCATATCCCGCTTCAGCTACACTGGCACTCTAGGGCACACTCTATATGGAGAGTCCTAGAATAATCTAGTTTACACCCATTTCAGCTTTGGCTTCCTGCCAAGGTGCTTTCTGAACATAGAATCCTACGACCCCTCACCCTCACCCAGCTTGTATCCATTTTAGCTTTACCTAACCTGCAAGAAAGCCTTCTATACAAAGATCCCAGAGGATGCCCCCCAGCCGCATACTGTTTCAGCTCCAGCTGCCCCCCCTCTCCCAGGGAACCCCCACTGTGAGCACCACAGGATCCTCTGACTTATACCCACATCAGCTTCAGCTGTCCTGCCAGGGTACCCCCGATATGTAGAACACCAAGACCCTTGGCCTCCACCCACTACAGCTTTAGCTGTCCTGTCAAAGTGTTCAATATGCTGAAAGCCCCAGGAACTACTGGCCCACACTGATCTCAATTCCAGCTTACCTGCTAGGGCACCCTCTGCACACAAAGCCCCAGGATGTCCCATATAACCTCCACTTTGGCTCCAGCTATCTTGACAAGGTGCATTCTATGTGTAGAGCCTCAGGACACACTGGCTTGCATCCACATCAGCTTCAGCTGTCCTGCCAGGACATCCACTGCATGCAGAGGCCAGGAACTGCACTGATTTGCACCCACTTCAGCTTTATCTCTCCTGCAGGAGGCCCATTATGTGGAGAGCCCTGGGAATCTCAGCCCATACCAGACACAGATCTAGCCAGCCAGAAAATGTCACCAAGCACACAAAGTCTACATAGGGGACAACCATAACAAAGACAATTCCTTTAAGTTTAGATAAGTAGCTGTTTTAGCTAATATGTAATAATTTAAAAAACAGAAAGTCAAGCAAAATGGGGAGGAAACAGGAAAGCATTCCCCAAAAAAAAATGAGATGAACTTCAGAAAAAAAAAATAAAAAACACTAAATGAAATGGAAATACACAATACGTCTGATAAAGAATTTAAAGTAGAATTAATGATTATTTTCCTCAAACTATTCTAAAATAAAATAGAAGAGGAACAAAGCTTCCAAATATATTCTACAAGGCCAGCATTACCCTGATACCAAAACCATACAACGATACCACAGAAAAAGAAAACTACAGGCCAATGTCCCTGATGAGCATAGATGCATAAACTTCTCAGTTAAATACTACACACATACAAACCACATACAACATCAGTAAAATACAAACCACATACAACATCGAAAAGACAATTCAGCAAGATTAGGTGGGATCACCTGGGATGCAAAGGTGGTTCAAAATTTGCAAATCGAACAATGTGATACACCACATTATTAAAAATCATAAAATCATCTCAATAGATACAGAAATAGGTAAGATTCAACATCCATACATGTGAAAACTCAACAAAATGGGGTTAGAGGGAACATACCTCAACATAATAAAGTCCATATATGGAAAACAGAGCTAACATCATACTCAATGGTGAAAAACTGAAAGCTTTCCCTCTAAGGTCAGGAATAAGACAAGGATGTCCACTTAGCATTTTTATTCAATAAAGTACCAGAAGCCTAGCCACAGCAATCAGACAAGAAAGGAAATAAGAGGCATCTATATTGGTAAAAAATAAATTAAAATATCTCTATCTGCAGAAGCCATGATATTATACATTCAGAATTCTAAAGATTCCACCAACAACTACTGGAAACAAATTCAATAAAATAGCAGGATTTATACTCAGTAATAAGTAGTATTTCTATACACTAAAAAATGAAGTCAGAAAAAAAAGAAATTTAGAAACATTTACAACTGCAACAAAAAGAATTAAATATCTAGGAATAAACTTAACTAAGGAACTGAAAGACATGTACTCTGAAAACTATAAAACATTCATGAAAAAAACTGAAGATCACACAAAAGAAAATATATTCCATGCTCATGGATTGGAAGAATTAATATTGTCAAAATGTCCATATTACCCACAGGAATCTTGAGATTCAGTGTGATCCCTATCAAAATACCAACATCATTTTTCACAAAACTAGAACAAATAATACCAAAATTTGTATGGAACTATAGAAGGCCCTGGATAGCCAGGGCAATCCCGAGAAAGAACAAAGTTGGAGGTATCACAATCCCAGATTTCAAGATATACTACAAAGCTATGGTAATCAAAACAGTATGGTGCTGACACAAAAATAGACCCATATATCAAAGGAACAGAATAGAGAGTCCATAAGTAAACCCACATTTCATTTATATGGTCAGTCAAACTATGACAAAGGAGGCAAGAATATATAATGAAGAAAAAACAATCTTTTAAATAAATTGTACTGGGAAAAGTGGATAATAAACACAAAATAAACACAAAATGGATTAAAGACCTAAATGTGAGGCCTGAAGAAACAGAAATCCTAGAAGACAACATAATCAATGTCTCTAACATTAGCCATAACAACATTCTATATATGTCTCCTAAGGGAAAGGAAATAAAAGCAAAAATAAAATATTGGAACAATATCAAAATAAAAATCTTTTGCATGGCAAATGAAATGATCAACAAAATTTCAAAAGCCTAGTGCATAGAAGATGATTTTAAATGATCAATCCAATAAGAGGTTGATATCCATAATATATTTTAAAAAGGTATACAACTCAACACACACAAACGCAAAACAACAGCAACAACAACAACAACAACAACAAAATCTGATTAAAAAATGGGCAGAAGCCCCTGGCTGGCTTAGTAAGAAGAGTGTGCAACTCTTGATCTTGGAGTTGTGGGTTTGAGCCCCATGTTGGATGTAGAGATTACTTAAAAATAAAATTTTAAAAAAATGGGGGGAGGACCTGAATAGACATTTGTCCAAAGAAGGCATAGATGGCCAACAGACACATAAAGAATTGCTCAACATCACATATCATCAGGGAAATGAAATTCAAAACCACAATGAGATATCACCACACTTGTTAGAATGGCTAAAATCAAGAAGAAATAAATAATGTTGGCAAAGGTGTGTGTGTGGGGGGGGGGGAGAAGGAACCCTTGTAAACTGTTGGTGGGAATGTAAATTGATACAGCCACTGTTGAAAACAGTATGGAAGTTCCTCCAAAAATTAAAAAGAGAAATACTATATGATCCAAAAATTCCATTATTGGACATTTACCAAAAGAACACAAAGACACTAACTTGCAAAGATATATGCACCCCTATGTTTATTACAGCATTATTTACAATAACTAAGTCATAGAAACAACCTATGTATCCATAAATAGACAAATGGATAAAGAAAATGTAATACACATGTACACACTAAAATATTAGCCATAAAAATGTATGAGATCAGTCCATTTGAGATGACATGGATAGACTTAGAGGGTATTATGCTAAGTGAAATAAGTAAGACTGAGAAAGGCAAGGGGCTCAGTCAGTCAAACATCTGACTCTTTTTTTTTAATATTTTTATTTATTTCTAGGAGAGAGAGAGAGAGAGACAGCGTGAGAAGGGGAGGGTCAGAGAGAGAGGGAGATACAGACTCTGAAACAGGCTCCAGACTCTGAGCTGGCAGTCAGCACAGAGCCCGACGCAGGGTTCGAACCCATGAACCGCAAGATCATGACGTAAGCGCAAGTCGGACGCTTAACCGACTAAGCCACCCAGGCGCCCCTCAAACTTCTGACTCTTGATTTCAGCTCAGGTCATGATCTCATGGTCATGAGATCAAGCCCCATGTTGGGTTCCATGCTGAGTTGGAGTCTGGTTGGTATTCTCTCTTTCCCTCTCTCACTGCCCCTCTCTTGTTCACACACAAAAACATACACTCCCCCCCTCTCTTTCTCTCAAAATAAGTAAATAAACATTTAAAAAATTAGAAAAAAGACTAAAACAAATACTATATGATTCCATTCATAAATGGAGTCTGAAAATGAATAAACAAAGAAAAAGCAGAATCAGACTTAAAATACAAAAAACTGATGGTTGCCAGAGAGGAGGGGGAACTGTGAGGATGAGCAAAATGGGTGAAGGGGAATGGGAGCTACAGGCCTCCAGTTATTGAATAACTCATGGGAATATAAAGTAGAGCATAAACAATATAGTTAATAATATTGCAGTTGTAATGTAATGGAATATACGGTAGCCATATTTGTGGTGAACACAGCATAATATATAAACCCATAAATCACCAGGTTGTACACCTGTAATTAACGTAAATTTGGGTGTCAAGTATTATCAAATAAAATAAAGGGAGACAAAAAAAGAACACACTTATCTTGATGAGCACTGACTAATGAATTGTAGAATCATTATATTGTACAACTGATACTAATATAACACTGCATTTTAATTATACTTGAATGAATGAACAAAGTAATTATTATAAACATGCTCACTAGGCTGCAGAGAAGAGTGGAAGGATTTAGTGAGACCTTCAATAAAAAGATAGAAAACATAAAAAAGACACAGAGTTGAATACAAGAACTAAAATAAAAAAAATACACTAGAGGGAATCAACAGTAATTTAGTAGACACAGAAAATCATATCAGTGATTTGAAAGAGGAGTTAATATAAAGCACCCATTTTGAACAGCAAAATAAGTAAAGAAATTTTTAAAAATGAAGGTAGGTGAAGGGATATCTTGCACAACATCATGCAAACAAACATTTGCATTATAAAGATCTCAAAAGAAGAAGACAGTGAAAGGGGTGGAAAACTTATCTGAAGAAATAATAGCTGAAAACTTTCCTAACCTATGGAAGGGAATAGACATTGAAGAAGCACAGAGAGTTCCAAACAAGATGAACCCAAGAAGGTCTACACTATGACACACAATAATTAAAATGACAAAGTTTAAAGATGAAGAGTTTTAAAAGCAGAAAGAGAGAAGTAAAAAGTTACATACAAAGGAAACCGTCTAAAGTTATCAGCTGATTTTTAAGCTGAAATTGTGCAGGCCAGAAGGAAGTGGCACAATATATTCAAAATGCTGAAAGGAGGAAAAAAAAACCCACAACAACCAAGAATACTCTATCCATCAAAGTTACCACTTCTATTTTCAAAATTTTAACGTTTATTTATTATTGACAGACAGAGAGAGACAGAGCATGAGCATGGGAGAGGCAAAGAGAAAGACAGACACAGAATCAGAAACAGGTTCCAGGCTCTGAGCTGTCAGTACAGAGCCCAATGCAGGGCTTGAACTCACAAACCATGAGATCATGACCTGAGCCGAAGTTGGATGCTTAACCGATTGAGCGACCCAGGCCCCCCTAAAGGACTTCCTTAATTGGAAAAGAAATGACCATAATCAGACACAGGAAAGTTATGAATAAAAAGATATAAAATATGACAGTATATACATAAAGTGTGGAAGAGGGGTTTAAAACGAAATTTTAAAAAGAATATGTTTGAATTTAAATAAATATCAACTTAATATAGTCTGATGTACTAAGAATGTTATCTATGAATCTCGTAGTAACCACAAACCCCAAACCACTAATATGTATACAAAAACCAAAGCCAAACAAAGCCAAACATAACGCTACAGAAACTCATCAATCACAAAGAAGGAAAGAGAAGAAATAGAGAACTACAAAAACAACCAGGAAACAATTAACAAAATGGCATTAAATATAGACCTATCAGTAATTTCTTAAAATGTAAAAGGTCTGTGTGGGGCCTGGGTGGCTCAGTCGGTTGAGTGTCTGACTTCGGCTCAGGTCATGATCTCATGGTTCGTGGGTTCGAGCCCTACATCGGGCTTTCTGCTGACAGCTAGCTCAAAGCCTGGATCCTGCTTTGGATTCTGTGTCCCCCTCTCTCTCTGACCCTCCCCTGCTCATGCCGTCTCTCTCTCTCTCTCTCTCTCTCAGAAATAAATAAAACATTTAAAATTTTTTTTAAATATATAAATGGTCTAAATTCTGCAATCAAAGTGGAGGAATAAGTTGCAAAAAAAAAAAAAAAAGACCCATCTATATACTGCGTATAGGAGATTCACTTCGTACCAACAGACATATACAGACTAAAAGTGAAGGGATGGAAAAATATTTACCATGAAAAAGGAAGCAAAAAAGGAACCAAGTTACCAATATTTACATCAGATGAAACAGACTTTAAAACAAAGATGTGATAAGAAAGGTATTGATTAGTGATGAAGGGATCAATCAATCCAAAAAGAGGATATAACAATTGTAAATATCTACCCACCTAACATAGGGGCACCTAAATACATAAAGCAAATATTAATGGATATAAAGAGAAAAATTGATGGTAATGTAATAATAAAGGATTTAAATTCATACAATGCATCTTTTCTGACCATAACAGTATGAAACTACGAATTTTTCATAAGGGAAAGACTGGGAAAAAACCCACCCAACTGGGCAATAAAGCAATTAAAAAATCTAAAAATACATGAAGAGAAATTAAAATGAAGAAAACATTGGTCCAAAATCTTCAGACAGAGTGAAATAAATTCTAACAGGAAAATATAATTACCAATATAGACTTAATTCAAGAAAGAAGAAAAAACTCAAATAAACAATCTAATTTGACACGTAATGGAACTAGGAAAAGAAGAACAAATAAAGTCCAACATAAGTAGAAGGAAGGAAATGATAAAGATCAGAGTGAAAATAAATGACAGAGACTAAAAAACAATAGGAAAAACTTCAGTAAAACCAAGAATAGGCTCTTTGAAATGATTAACAATACTGACCAACCTTTATCCAGCCCCAAAAAGAAAAAAAAAAAGATTAAAAAACTCAATAAATAAAATCAGAAATGAAAGAGGACTAGAAAAAACTGACACTACAGCAATAAAGGGACTTTAAGAATACAATAAAACACCCCTGTCGTGTTCCTGATGTCAGAGGGAAAGCTCTCAGTATTTCCCCACTGAGGATGATGCTGGCTGAGGGCTTCTCATAGATGGCATTTATGTTGCTTAAGTTCCTTCTATCCCGACTTTCTCGAGGGTCTTTATTATGAAGGAATGCTGTATTTTTTCAAATGTTTTTTCTGCATCTATCGACAGGATCATGTTTTTTATCTCTTCTTTTATTAATGTGATGTATCACAGTGATTGATTTGCAAATATTGAACCAGCCCTATAACCCAGGAATGAAACCCACTTGATCATATTGGATAATTCTTTTTATGTGCTGTTGAATTCGATTTGCAAGTATCTTGTTGAGGATTGTTGCATCCTTATTCATCAAGGATATTGGCCTGTAGTTCTCTTTTTTTGCTGAGTCTCTGTCTGGCTTGGGAATCCAAGTGATGCTGGCTTCATAAAAGGAGTCCAGAAGTTTTCCTTCAATTTCTATTTTTTGGAATAGCTTGAGAAGAATGGGTATTAATTCTGTTTTAAATGTCTTGTAGAATTCCCTGGGGAAGCCATTTGGCCCAGGGCTCTTATTTGTTGGGAGATTTTTGATAACTGATTCTATTTCCTCACTAGTTATGGGTCTGTTCAGATTTTCTATCTCTTCCCATGTGAATTTTGGTAGTGAGTGTGTGCTTAGGATTTGTCCATTTCTTCTAAGTTGTCTAGTTTGTTGGCATAAAATTTTTCATAGTATTCCCTGATAATTGCTTGTATTTCTGAAGGGTTGGTTGAAATAAGTCCTTTTTCATTCATGATTTTGTCTATTTGAGTGCTCTCTCTTTGTTTTTTGAGAAGCCTAGATAGAGGTTTGAAACACAACAGGGATGTCCACTCTCACTACTGTTGTTTAACATAGGGCTGGAAGTCCTAGCATCAGCCATCAGACAACAAAAGGAAATTAAAAGCATCAGAATTGGCAAAGAAGACGTCAAATTTTCACTTTTCTCAGATGACATGATACTCTACATAGAAAACCCGACAGACTCCACCAGAAGCCTACTAGAAACGATCCATGAATTTAGCAAAGTTGCAGGATACAAAATCAACGTACAAAAATCAGTTGCATTTTTATACACCAATAATGAAGCAACAGAAAGAGAAATTAAGAAACTGATCCCATTCACAATTGCACATAAAACCATAAAATACCAAGGAATAAACCTAAACAAAGATATAAGAGATCTGTATGATGAAAACTATAGACATCTTATGAAGGAAATTGAAGAAGACACAAAGAAATGGAAAAACATTCCATGCTAAAATATCATTACTCCCCAAAGCAATCTACACATTCAATGCAATCTCAATCCAAATTGCACCAGCATTCTTATCAAAACTAGAACAAACTATCCTAAAATTTGTATGGAACCACAAAAGACCCCGAGTATCCAAACTAATATTGAAGAAGAAAACCAAAACGGGAGGCATTACCATCCCAGACTTTAACCTCTACTACAAAGCTGTCATCATCAAGACAGTATGGTATTGGCACAAAAACAGACACAAAGACCAATGGAATAGAATAGAGAACTCAGAACTGTACCCACAAATGTACAGCCTACTAATCTTTGACAAAGCAGGAAAGAGTATTCAATGGAAAAAATACAGCCTCTTTAACAGATGGTGCTGGGAGAACTGGACAGCAACATGCAGAAGAATGAAACTAGATCATTTTCTCACACCATACACAAAAATAAACTCAAAATGGATAAAGGACCTGAACGTGAGACAGGAAACAATCCAAGTCCTAGAGGAGAAAGCAGGAAACAGCCTCCTTGACCTCAAACGCAGCAATTTTTTACTTGACACATCCCCAAAGGCAAGGGAATCAAGAGCAAAAATGAACTCTTGGGACTTCATCAAGATTAAAAGCTTCTGCACAAAGGAAATAATGCATAAAACTAATAGGCAACCAATGGAATGGGAAAAGATAGTTACAAATGTCATATCAGATAAAGGGCTAGTATCCAAAATCTATAAGGAACTCACCAAACTCCACACCTGAAAAACAAACAATCCAGTGAAGAAATGGGCAGAAGACATGAAGAGACACTTCTCCAAAGAGGACATCCAGATGGCCAACAGACATGTGAAATGATGCTCAGCGTCCCTCCTCATCAGGGACTTACAAATCAAAACCACACTGAGATACCACCTCACGCTGCCGGTCAGAGTGGCTAAAATGAGCAAATCAGAGGACTCTAGACGCTGGCGAGGATGTGGAGAAACGGGCACCTTCCTACACTGTTGGTGGGAATGTAAACTGCTGCAGTCCCTTTGGAAAACAGTGTGGAGTTCCTCAAAAAATTAACACTAGAACTCCCCTATGACCTAGCAATAGCACTGCTAGGAATTTACCCAAGGAATGCAGGAATGCTGATGCATAGGGGCACATATACCCCAATGTTCATAGCATCACTCTCCACAATAGCCAAAACATGGAAAGAGCCTAAGTGTCCATCAGCGGACGAATGGATCAAGAAGATGTGGTTTATCTATACCATGGAATACTACATGGCAATGAGAAAGAATGAAATCTGGCCATGTGTAGCAACATGGATGGAACATGAGGGTGTTATGCTGAGCGAAATAAGTCAGGCAGAGAAGGACAGATACCATATATTTGCACGTATAGGAGGATTAGGAGGAATTTGACAGAAGACCGTGGAGGAGAAGAAGGGGAAAAATAGTTGGGGAGAGGGAGGCAGGGAAACAATGAAAGACTCTTGAATGCTGAGAACAAACTGAGGGTAGATGGGGAGGGGGGAAGGGGGGTGATGGGTATGGAGAAGGGCACTTTTGGGGATGAGCACTGGGTGTTATATGGAATCCAACTTGACAATAAACTATTAAAAATAAAGAAAATAAAGAAATTTAAAAAATAAAAACTTTTCAAGCCTCCCCCCCAAAAAAGCTGACAATTTTAATCTCTATTCATCTCTGCATACAAATAAATATACATCTAAGTATTCACCTTTATATTCATGGCTGTTATATGTTTACTTTCCTGATTTATAGTTTCATAGTTCCTTGTAAATTAGCCTATTTAACTGGCACTGGATTAGCCTATTTAAGTCACACTTGCATATATGTCTTTCTAAGTTTAGCAACTGTAGAAGGAGAAGACTACAACTTCTTTCCATGTTAAATCTGATTCTGGTCACTTCCCTATTCAGAATATTGAGTACAGGACCCAGATTGTGCCAAGTTTTAGTGGTGGAGGGCCAATAAACCAGAAAATAATCAGTTTTGCAAATGTCTACATAGGCTATATATTGCTTAACTATAAGGGATACCATTCACACAAACTAGGATGTAAATGAATGTTATCCTCTAAAGGTAACACAATACAGAAGCCCTGAATGTGGGACCTCTATGTCACATTCTTCCTGCTTCAAATCTAGATTAGGTTGACTTCCTAAAATAGGCTGACCAGATCTTTTTTCTTTCTTCCTTTTTATTGCCCTTATACTAAATCAATTACACTTTTCTCATTTTTGCTTCTGCTGAAGCCTGGCCATGGGGTGCTGGTCCAAATTTTTCCTATTTCAAGGGTAAAAGGGATCCACTCTCCCAGAAAGAAAGTGCAATATAAGTAAAATAAGATGAATAATAGAACATATATTTAAGAAGAGAAAAGGCAATAAATTCTACGTAACCCTGGTTCAATGAGAGTATTTAAAAGCAACTAAAATTATTATGTTTTGTATCTTCTTTTTCAAAGAAGGCTAAAGAAGAAAAGGCAATTTAATATGAGGAACTTATTAAGAAAAGTAACCATCTGTCATATGGTTAGTTATGGTTAGTATAGCTTCAGCTATTTTTTTTATTTTTGAGTGAGAGAGAGAGAGAGAGGAAGAGGGAGGGAGAGGGAAGAAGAGGGATATATATATATATATGGAGAGACAGAGAGAGAGAGAGAATAAGTGAGGGGCAGAGAGAGAGGAAGACAGAGGATTCAAAGCAGGTTCCTAGCTATCAGTGCAGAGCCCAATGCAGGGCTTGAACTCATGAACCGTGAGATCATGACCTGAGCTGAAGTTGGATGCTTAATTGACTGAGCCACCCAGGCACTCCATCAGCTAAATATTTTATACCTTGTACATCCATGTTATCATATATAGTAGTTAACATTTTTTTAGTAATTAGCATTTTAATGATAATTCTGAGATTCTGTGAAATCTTCAAATGTCTTCTGAATTATAGAAGATTAAGTTTAGAACAGTTATAGTGCTAAATATATTTTTCCATAACTAATTACCCCTTGAAATGATAAGCCATAAGTGGTATCTGTGGCAAGTTAAAGTTAACCATAATATTTCATTAAAGAAAACATCTCACTGCCCAGTATTCTAACTATATGAGATTTACTGCATAAAGATTAAATATAGCCAGTATTCAGGTTTCAAACTTCAGCTTACAATACATTTGGTCATGACTAAAATATATATTTTTCCCACTCACTTATGTGATCTGTGGCATTTTTGACGTGGTCACTGTCATGTCAACATTAGAGAAGGAAGGGAATCCAGAACTCAGACCCACTTGTTAGAAAATATATCATACTAAATAGAAAAGTTGCGGTTCTAGCTAATTTGATCAGAGAACAAATATAGGCCAATATATCTGACACGTGTGTCATTCTGTTGCTTTCTCTGCTTTTGTAGTTCACATGCTTGTCCTTGCTCATAAAGAGCTTATGAGTCAGTTGTATAATCCAAGAACACAGTAGATTCCACTCTAATAAACAGAATAAATACACGGTAGTTAACAAGCCCAATGGGCTCTTTTTACAAAAAGCCTAGTTTTTTAAAAATAAATGTTTGCAGGTATCTCAATATCTTTGGGGAAAAATTAAGTTCTCACAAAATAAATGTTACGTGTGGATTTTTCTAGGTTTTCTGTTTGTTTTCCAGGGCTCTATAGATTCTCTAGCTTAAAATGAAAATACTGAAATAATAATATATAGCCCCAGCAAATACTGAAAACACATAAACATCAAGACCTACTTTTATAAAATGTCAAAAAACTGCCTTGTATTTAATACTTTAAAAAGTATTTCTACTTTTTAAAACAGCAGTGAATTTAGATTGGGTATAAAAGATTATATGTTGGCAAATATATATTGTCTTTATAAAAATATATTGTCTTTATAAAAATTTTTTTGTTAACATTTATTTATTATTGAGAAACAGAGAGAGACAGAGCATGAGCATGGGAGGGTCAGAGAGAGGGGGAGACACAACATCTGAAGCAGGCTCCAGGCTCTGAGCTGTCATGAGCAGTGAGATCATGACCTGAGCCGAAGTTGGACACTCAACCGACTGAGCCACCCAGGCACCCCTATATTGGCAAATATTTAAAATAAAATCATTCATTAACCAAATGATTACAATATGGTAATTCAATGATTACTATGATTCAACAATGACCATGGGGGAATCATGTCTTTAGATTACTCCCAGCTTATTTTGTAACACATTTTTGTAACACATATTTTGTAACATAAAAATTGATATTGATGGCAGTATTGTGACAGCACCAACCTCATTTTTATCATGAGATAAACATGTATTAATTAAGGGAAACCTAGTATTGAGCAACTATTATTCCCAGGCATCATTCCAAGAACAAGTAGAGATGTTTTTCATATATTGTATCATTTATCCAAGAGAAACTCTATGAGATAGATATTATTACTTCCATTTTACAAGGTATCAAGGAAGACTCAGAAAGAAAAACTTGCACTAAAATAACAGTTAATGAGAGATCAGGGATTTAACCCAAGTTCATGGGAACACAAGTACCGATACTCTTCATTATGATCATGTGTTCTTTTCACCCAAGTTATCCTTATTAGTAGCTTTCTCTGAGCACCTGCTGCAACAAGCACCTGAGGAGCTTTAAAATATACTTAAGCTTAGGTCCCTTAGAAATGATTCTGATGGAATTGGCCTGGTCACAAACAAATTTCTAAAGGTTCCCAGCTGATTCTAATGTGCAGACAAGAGTGTGAATCACTAGTCTATGTGCTTATCTCATTTTCTAGACCCTATGTTTTGTGAGAAATAGATCTTTCCTTTCATTCAAAAAGGATATTATACAATGGGTGATTGGGTGGCTCAGGGGGTTAAGTGTCCGACTCTTGATTTCAGCTCAGGTCATGTTTTCACAGTTGTGAGATTGAACCCCATATCAGGATCTGTGCTGGGCATGAAGCCTGCTGAAGATTCTCTCTCTCTCTCTCTCTCTCTCTCTCTCTCTCTCCCTCTGCCCCCTCGCCACTCTTGTTTTCTCTCTCTCTCTTTTTCTCTTTCCCTCTTTCTCTCTCTCCCTTCCCAAAAAAAGATATTATACAAGAAATCCAACTAAACGCACAACATGTTATAGAAAAAATTTCATAGATTAAATCCAAATACTGTTTATTTATCTGCACAAAACATGGTACTAATGAATATACAGTTTGACTTCTCTTTAAGCAAACAAAATACCTATAAAATAGATGAAACACTGGTTGATTATATTAGAGATAGTTCCCCTACTGTGTTTCTTTAGTGAATTCCCCTATGAACTTAAGTTATAATTTAATTATATTTTTCACATTTCTGAAAGCAAAGTACATGAATTGCAAAAAGAAAATGCACATGGCAATGATGTAAATCTAATTTATAAGCAACCAAAAAATGAATTAAGAAATAAAGTACTAAACTAGTATATAAATATTCAGAAAGCAGTGTTTAGGTGATGTTTATCAGGGAATACTCCTTAGAAAATGGGAATTTTGAACCAGTTCTGTATGGACTGTGAAACCCTCTCAAAGGAGAAGAAAGGGGATGACATTACTAACACAAGACAAAAGAAAAATCTTGGTCTGTGGAGGAGAAGGGAGTGGTGGAGAAAGAACAGTGGAAAGAGAAAGGTAGAGGGGAGGGAAAGGGAAGTAAAAATACATAGCAAATGGAGTGTTAAAAATAAGGAGTTAACAAATTTGAAGAGACAGTATAACATGGTGATAGAAGTGGTTGTGAGATGAGGAGAGAGAAGATGGTGGCAGAGTAGGAGGACCTCAGGTTTGTCTAGTCCTAAGAACACAACTAGATAACTATGAAATCATCCTAAATACCCCAAAAATAGACCCAAAGACTGACAGAACAAATTCCACAACTAAAGGGAGAGAAGAGGCCATACTGAAGAAGGTAGGAAGTGTAGAAACATGGTTTAGGGGAGAAATATGTGGTGCAGAGGGTAAGGCGCATGGTCATGGAGAAGGGCAAGAAAGAGGGAGGAGCACACAGTGGAATGCACAAAGAGAACATTTTCCTAAAGTTATTGGCTTGGAAAATAAGAGGGGCTGAATTGCAGTCAGCAGGGCTTTAAGCCTGGCATTTAAAGGACAGTGAGTTTGGCTGGGATACAGCCCTGAGGGCACTGCCCTGTACCTGGACAGAAGATAGGCAAATGACCCAAGGGCAGAGTGTGGAAATAGCAATCTGAAGAATCCCAGGGGAATACGGGGGTGGAATGGGAGGGATTATTCCCTCTTCCCAGAGCAAGTCCCTGAGAGTTAGCATCTCCAGAGGTGTCTCGGAGACACCTCTCCAAGAACAAAGGAGCTGACTGGAACCTTTTTCCTCCCTTGCCCCTCAGCATAAACACAGAACCACCTGCTGGAAACAGCATAGCAGCAATACTGGCTGCTTAACTTGCTTACACCAAGCCTCACACCCCTTCCCTTTGGTGGGCATGCTCTTCACAATTAAGCTTGCCTAACACAGCTGGACCTTCCCACAGAAGAGTAGAACAAACAATCCTAAATTTTATATGGAACCACAAAAGACTCTGAATAGCAAAAGCAATCTTGAAAAATACAAACAAAGATAGAGGCATCACAATTATGGACTTCAAGTTATAATACAAAGTTGTAGTGATTAAGACAGTATGGTACTGGCACAAAAACAAACATATAGATCAATGGAACTGAAGACTCAACCCAGAAATGTACTGAGAAATCAGGAAACAACCTCCTTGACCTCAACTGCAGCAACTTCTTACTCGACACATCTCCAAAGGCAATGGAATCAAAAGCAAAAATTAACTACTGGGACCTCATCAAAATAAAGAGCTTCTGCACAGCAAAGGAAACAATCAAGAAAACTAAAAGGCAACCTAGAGAATTATGATATTTTGAAACACTCATACCTGATAAAGGGTTAGTATCCTAAATATATAAAGAGCTTTTTAAAACTCAACAGCCCAAAAATAATCCATTTAAACAATGGGCAGAAGACATGAATAGACATTTTTCCAAAGAAGGCATACAGATAGCTAACAAACACACGAAAAGATGTTCAATATCCCTGATTATCAGGAAAGTAGAAATCAAAACTACAATGAGATATGGCCTCTCTCACCTGTTAGAACAGCATTTCTACATTTTGAACAGTTTTTCCTGTTCAAAAACACAGGAAAGAAAGGGTGTTGGTGAAGATTTGGAGAAAGGGAAACTCTTTTGCACTGTTGGTGGGAATGCAAACTGGTGTAGCCACTATGGAAAACAGTATGGAGGTTCCTCAAAGTTAAAAATACAGCTGCCCTACAATCTAGCAGTTACTACTATGTATTTACCCAAAGAATACAAAAATATGTATTCATAGGGATACATTCACCCTGATTTTATTACAGTATTATCTACAATAGCCAAATTATGGAAACAACACAAGTTTCCACTGAATAATGAATGGGAAAAGAAGTGGTATATATACACAATGGAATATTACTCAGCCATAAAAAACAATGAATCTTGCCATTTTCAATGACATGGACGGTGCTAGAGAGTACATTATGCTATACTTACCTGACAGGGTCCATACCATGATCACGAGAGCAC
Source organism: Hyaena hyaena (assembly GCF_003009895.1). Taxonomy (NCBI): domain Eukaryota; kingdom Metazoa; phylum Chordata; class Mammalia; order Carnivora; family Hyaenidae; genus Hyaena; species Hyaena hyaena. Next base: position 123,054 of record NW_024082310.1, on the reverse strand, counting down.
ATTATGCTAAACAAAATAAGTCAGTTAGAGAAAGACAAATACCATATGATTTCTCTCATATGTAGAATTTAAGAAACAAATGAGCAAAGGGAAAAAAAAGAGAGAGAGAGGGCCAAACCAAGAAATAGGATATTAACTGCAGAGAACAAACTCATGGTTACCAGAGGGGAGATGGTGGGGGGATACACTAAGTATAGATGGGGATTAAGGAGTGCACTTGTGATGATCACCGGGTATTTAATGGAAGTATTGAATCACTGTATTGTACACCAAAAACTAATATTACACCATTAATTAGCTCGAATTTAAATAAAAACTCAAAAATAAAAGTAGGTGTGAGGCTCTGGAGTTCCACTAACTGGGTTTACTTCCTGGTTCTAGCACTTAGTAGTTCTGGCCTTAAGGTAGGTAGTTTGCACCCCTGTGAATAGGTTTCAATGATTGTAAAAAGGAGTATATGAGTTATATATAAAGTCTTTAGGACAGTACCTGGAACATCGTGTTAGCTCTTTGCTTGTGTGTGAGTGTGCATGCATGCATGTGGGTATGTTCGTGTAAGTAGGCAAGTATATGTACAAAAACAGGCAATCCTTTCAACTTACATCAGAAAAATGGAGTTCAGAAAGGTTAAATGAGTTAAAGTCAAACTTGTTATAAGCTTTATAAAGCTTACAAATATGTAAATATTTGTTCTTAGAGAAGAAGCAGCTAAAGAGCAAAATGTTTTAGATGTTTAGAGACATAAGTAAAAGACTGCAGAGAAAGTTAGTCTCTACTAGATATTAAAACAAACTGGATTACTTATAAGAAACAGTTTTGTGGTTATGATGGACAAGGGAGGGTTAATTTATTATCTTTAATATCTAAGATATTCTTCTTAATATTTTTTAAATGCTTATTCTTGACCCTTGTAGAAACAGGGGAAATAGGCAGAATGGCCCTAAAGCCATTATTAAAGTATTCAGCACTACTGATGGTGCCTTCTCCTTGACTTCAGTTGTTCATTTTATTCTTGGCATGTCTTGAATTTCCCATTATAATTTACTATGTGTCTTGATCTAAAAAGTTAACCACTTACTATTGATTATTAGTGCTAGAGTTGGAGTGAAAAGACCGATAATTAAAAACAATGGACAATCTCAATAACTACTAAGTTCTTTAAAATGTATTACAGATTTCTGATAGCCAATTTACTTTTTTAAGTAAGTTTCTGATTGTGGATAATAATAAGATTGAATTATATTCCCTGAATAAACATACATGGGCTGCCCAGCAAATAAAACCTACATGATAACATGATGGCAGATAGGGAAAGCTAAGATGTAGAAAGAAGTTCACCCACAAAATAACCAACACATAAAAATTTAATACCTGAGTACAATGTTAATAGCCAATTTCAAAATAGGTTTTATTTTTTAATGTTTTTTATTATCATTTCTGAGAGAGAGAGAGAGACAGAGCATGAGTAGGGGAAGGTCAGAGAGAGAGGGAGACACAGAATCTGAAACAGGCTTCAGGCTCTGAGCTAGCTGTCAGCCCAGAGCCCGACGTGGGGCTCGAACCCATGAACCGTGAGATCATGATCTGAGCCGAAGTCGGATGCTTAACCGACTGAGCCACCCACCCAGGCATCCCTCAAAATGGGTTTTTAAAGACACATAACTGGAGCGCCTGGGTGGCTCAGTTGGTTAGAGTCATGATCTCATGGTTCATGGGTTTGAGCCCTGCACATAGGGCTCTGTTCTGACAGCTCAGAGCCTGGAGCCTGCTTCAGATTCTGTCTCTCTCTGTCTCTGCTCCTCCCCCACTCATGTTCTGTCTCTCTTTCTCTCAAAAATAAATAAACAGTAAAAAAAAAATTTAAAGACACATAACCAATGTATATTCTGCTAAGTCTGAAAAGAATGGCTCAGAGATAAGTGAGACAGGAAGAATTTGAAAGAGAGAATGAGGAATTAATAAAATATAAAAAAAGAGTTATCTATTGAACAAAAAGATAAATTTCATCCATCGATGTTTAAATACAATAATTCTCTGTACCCGTTCCTAGCAGATATATTTTTGTTGTGTAGTGTATTTTCTAATTGTGATAGAAAACTGCAACACTATAAGATACAAGAAACATTTCAGCACTTCATTGACTTTGTGAATGGAGATTAACAAAGAAAAAAATAAAATTTATAATGCAGTGAGTAGATTATTTACCTCTTGTTCCTTTAACAGAGAAAAATTAAAATACAATGGAATAAGCAATTAGGCCATAAACTTTAATAATTATAGGTAGCAAAATACCAAAATGTCTTAGAGATCTATCCTATAGCACCTTCAAAGAATCAGCATTGAAATTCCTTATTTAGCCCAACAGTGTGAATGTTTCAGAAAACTGTTGTGATATACAGTTTACCATCTAGAAACATAAAAACCTATTTATAGCAAATAAGTAAACAACATCTGGCACACATTTATTGCCTTATTTATTACAATCAAGTATTCCATTTTACCAGAAACATCATTAAACACAAAACTAAACTCTTGAGAATAAAAATATCAGTACCCTAAAAACAGGGCTATGTATTTTTCATAACTCTGAAAGCTAGAAATTTGAGTTTTAACATTGTTATTAAAGGTTTCTAGAGGTTTTTTTTTTTTTCAGAAATACTATGCTTAAACTACCATGTAAGGATTCACTAAAAATTAGCAAGAGATGTATTGACATCATTAGAAACACTATTTTTCATAAAGAGTTTTCTTGTCTTCCAGAAATTTGCACAAAAAGGAGACAGAAAACAAATAGAAAGGAGGTAGAAAAAATATAATCATAAAACAAATGAGTGAAAAGGTCACTTGAATTAAACTGACCGAAAATATACATATAGAAATTGTACAAAACATAGTTATAAACTGGTACACAATTATAAATGTTTCACTGCTGCAAAACATAAAGGTGTCAAGTTATTTTTGCAATGTTACAGATTACAGCTTATTCAGCATTGATTACAATAAGGCACTTTAGGGAACACAAGAAAACATAAGGTACTCTCCTTGCCTACAAAAATTTACAACTTAGCTCGGAAAATGAGATTATATATATGTGTGTGTGCATATATCATGATTGACTTTGTGTATATACACACACATATATACACCCATATACTTGAAAAATCAACTAGCAATGCAAGCAGTATATATAATTAAGTACACAATGAATTGCACATAAAAAGAGAATATGAGTTCAGAGAAGGGAGAGACTGGATGTGATGAGAAAAGGCTTTTAGGTATGGACTTTCAGTTTTATTTTGAAACAGGTAGAATTCTTTTTTTTTTTTTTTTTTTTTTACAAATAGTTTATTGTCAAATTAGTTTCCACATAACACTCAGTGCTCATCCCCACAAGTGTCCTCCTCCATGCCCATCCCCCCTCCCCCCCACATCCATCAGTCCTCAGTTTTTGTCAGCATTCAAGAGTCTCTCATGGTTTGCCTCTCTCCCTTTCCCCCACCATTTCCGCCCTTCTTCTCCCCCTTGTTCCTCCGTCAAGTTCCTCCTAATCCTCCTATACGTGCAAACATATGATATTTGTCCTTCTCTGCCTGACTTATTTCGCTCAGCATAACACCCTCAAGGTCCATCCATGTTGCTACACATGGCCAGATTTCATTGTTTCTCATTGCCATGTAGTATTCCATGGTATAGATAAACCACATCTTCTTGATCCATTCATCTGTTGATGGACACTTAGGCTCTTTCCATGTTTTAGCTATTGTGGAGAGTGCTGCTATGAACATTGGGGTCCATGTGCTCCTATGCCTCAGCATTTCTGTATCCCTTGGGTAAATTCCTAGCAGTGCTATTGCTGGGTCATAGGGGAGTTCTAGTGTTAGTTTCTTGAGGAACCTCCACACTGTTTTCCAGAGGGGCTGTACCAGTTTACATTCCCACCAACAGTGTAGGAGGGTGCCCGTGAAACAGGTAGAATTCTGACAAATAGGTAAAAGGGATAGAGTAAATATTCCAGGATGAGAAAAATAAAAAATTAGAAGGGGGCACCTTGGTGTCTCAGTCACTTGAGCGTCCGACTTCAGCTCAGGTCCTGATCATGTGGTTTGTGAGTTTGAGCCCCATATTGGGCTTGCAGCTCTCAACCTGTCAGCATAGAGCCCACTGTGGATCCTCTATCCCCCTGTCTCTGTCCCTCCCCTGCTTGCACTCTCCCCCAAATAAATAAATATTAAAAAATACAAGTTGATACAGAATGTAAAAAATAACACTAACAAAGGGAATGAATTGGATGACACAAGGCATACACATGGGAGTCAATGAGTAAATCAGACTGGCTTTTACAAATTAGAAAAATATAAGAGGTAAGTTTAAAATACAATTGATGGACCTTAGGGAGAGACTAGAGCTTCTGAGTATGAAAGTGACTTGTCAAAAATGGTGCCTTTTGTGAAGATTAATCTAGAAATAGTAAATACAGTGAATTAGACTAAAGGGCAAAAGCCAGGGAGTATGATAATAAGAATGAGAAAACAGAAGAATGGGGAGATGCCTAACATTACAATTTTAGAATCAATCACATTTGGTGATCAATATGTATAGGAAATCAGGAGAAAATGATTAACCAAGAGCAGTAGATACATGGCTTTGTTCAAATTATTTAACCTTCTGTGCCTTAGTTTCCTTATCTACTATAATGAGAAGATTCTCTGGAGTTTATTCCAAATCTAAAATGATTCCATAATTCAATAGCTTCAAGATTTCAAACTTGGGTAACTGACTAGGAGAATGATATACTGATGGCAGAAATTGTTTTATTTAGAACAGTTCTCAAACTTTAGCCTACATTAAGATCACCTGGAAGGTTTCTTAAACACAGACTGCTGACCCAACCAACAGAATATCTGATTGGAAAGGTTGGAGTAGTGGCAAAGAATGTGCATTTCCAACTTGCAGGTGATTCCAATACTGCTGGTCCAAAGACCCTGCCTTGAAAATTCCTGCTCTAGGAATGGGGGGAAAAATCTGTTGAAATGGAATGTGTGTCCACTACAACTTGGAATGGTTCTCACAAAAGCACCCTCAAGTATTCAAGAAATTATTGTCTTTATCCCTGGTTCATACTTAATAACTACATTTTGCAAAATTTTACATGAGAAAATGAAGTCACAGAATTATAGTTTCATATAGAATTATAGTTGTTTTTTCTGGTTTCCATAGCACTTTCTACATATATGTATTACTTAATATTGTTCATATCTCCTATTTTATTATCACATCATTTGCTTTCATGTCTGTCTCTTTCAATGGACCCTCAAATCCTAGAGGTAGAAGACCATCTTATTACATTCCCAATATCTAATAATTCCTGAAACATATCAAGAAAAAAATAAGATAGCATTTTTCTTAAAGTAGTAATTTAAAAATCAGATGGAAACAAGGATTTATCCACAAAGATATTCAATGAAAATCAAACATTCAATAAAGGAAAGGTTAAAAACACTATGGATAACAGACTGTAAAGCAGACATTTAAAATCATTTTAAGACTGCCTTTGCTGCATCCCAAAGGGCTTGGATTGTTGTCTTTTCATTTTCATTTGTTTCCATAGATTTTTAAATTTCTTCTTTAACTGCCTGGTTGATCCATTCATTCTTTAGTAGGATGTTCTTTAAGCTCCATGCATTGAGAGTTTTCCAAACTTTTTCCCGTGGTTGATTTCAATTTTCATAGCATTATGATCTGAAAGTGTGCATGGTATGATCTCAGTTCTTTTATATTTATTGAGGCCTGTTTTGTGACCCAGTATGTGATGTATCTTGGAGAATGTTCCATGAAAAAAATAAAATAAAATCATTTTAAAAGAGTACTTAATAGTATTGGAAAATGTTCAATATGTTAAATTAGATATAAAATGAAATGTTATATATACTATGTTCCAAATTATGAAAAATATGATATGCATAATATACATATAGGTAGAAAAATAATAAAATATAATTTGGATTATCTTTTGGTGATATTTCAGCTTAACATTTTTTGGCATTTCTGAAATTTTCTACATAAACATGCCTTTTATAATCTGAAAAGTATTTTAATTCAATAAGAAGTATATAATAATTTCATCATCAACTTGAGGTTTAGTTGTGGTATATCACATCAAAGTTGAATGCAAAAATGTTTGCACTGTTTTTGTTTGCTTCTTATGATCAATAAATGTTTATGGAGAAACTAGGTAACCATAATGCTAGATGATAAGGATGAACAGTATCCCAAAATCATTTTCTTTAGAATTTATTAACTGGTATGTAAGGTTTCTTTTTAAATGCTAGATAATATTATGTTAAATAGAAAACTCTATCATATTTCTGTCTTGAGCTTTTGTTGATATATTTTCTTTAAAAATCTTTTTTAAGGTTTATTTATTTTGAGAGAGAGAGAACAAGTAGTGTAGGGACAGAGGGAGAGGGGAGAGAGAATCCCAAGCAGACTCCACACTGTCAACACAGAGTCCAATGCGGGACTCAAACTCACGAACTGTAAGATTATGACTTGAGCTGAAATCAGGAGTTAGTTAGCTGACTGAGCCACCCAGGTGTCCCCGCGTGTATTGATGTATTTTCAAAATCCCCTTCATTTCAGACATTCAGAACGGAATATTTCTTCAGAACAAAGGTAAAATCTAAGTACAATTCTTAGTATGATTCTCCTTACATTTGGATTTTTTAAATAATTTATGTTTGAGAACATTTGTGTTTACTATGAAACATCTCTTTCCTTTTAATCAGGATAAAGAATGAACAATATTCATGGCCATGAAAACCTTCCTTTTTAATCTTCTTGATTAAGATGTTTCTAATAGAAAGAGAAATAGCATTCAAATAAAATAAATAGAAAGAGAAACAGCATTCAAATAAAATAGGATATTAGTTGAGTAATCCAAGCCCCCAAAATCACTTGTACCTGATATTATCAGATAACTGAAGCAAAAATCTATATTGTATATATACAAGTACATATCTCTGAGTTCCCTTAATAGCACCAAGTGAAAGAAAGTTCTGGCAAAAAATAAGAGCCTAATTAACATTGAGTAAAATAACATAAGCATCATATTTAATTATTACCATTCACTAGTGCCAGTAAATGGTGTTCTGAGGAAAAACTAATGAGACTAATAGAAGAAATAAGTTCCTGCTTTCCATAAGTTACAGTACAAGGTAATGGTCCTCAAGCTTTTTAAGTATAAAGACTTTCTCTTAATATCAAAAAGATTCCATGAACCCCACATAATAGTAGTTGTCAAGTTCAGTGTTGCTGACTGAGGAACTATATAAAAATAATAACTTTCATAAATTTAGTACCACTTTTAAGTAAATGAGGACTTTTATTAAACTACAGTCAATTCTTGTTGCAAATAAAAACGTGGATCCCCTACAATGATTTGGAGCTCTTGATTCCTAAGGGAATCACCAGTCAAAAGTGTATAGCTTTGGCAAAGATATACATACAATGTAATTCAATTGACTATAATAATTTTGAAGTTCCTTCTAGGTGCCAGGCACTATGACAGGCCCAGGTGATAAAAGATAGAGTCCTTACCTTCAAAAAGTTTAATATAATAGAACATTAACCATAAATTATAAATACAATCTGTCAGTACAAAGAATGATATAATTAGACATGGGGATAGGGAAGTGGCCAAGAAAAGGTGTCTATGGATGACAACTGGGCCAAGTCTTAAAGGATGAATTGGAATTACTAGGATTTAGGAGAAGATAGAATACAAGGCTGAATGAAAGCCCAAAGCAAATCTACAGAAGTGACAGACAGTATCATGTGGACTTGGAAAAAAAGCTCTGAATTGGTTCTATAAAATAATATATAAAGCAATTGTAGAATATAAGGCTAAAAAAGATAGGAAGAGGACTAATCATAAAGGACCTTATGTGATTATGTTAAGGAGCCTGAATCTTATGCTGCAAGTTATGAGGAACCATTAAAAAGCTTTAAGCTGAGTTGTGGCATAATGAGACTTTTACTTTAGATAGAATTTTCAGGTAGCTGTACAGTAGATGAACTTGAAAAGGATAAGGAGAGAGGTAAGGAAAATATTTATTGAATGAAATGATTGAATGGATGGGTAATACTTTAATAGTCCCAAAAAGAGAGTAGCAGTAGGAACAGAAAATAAGGAACAGTTCAATAAATATTTACATCAACTCAGCAGGATCTAGTGTCCAATTGAATGTAAAATATAAAGGAGAAGAAGTAAAAGATAAATCCTGGTTTGAGTAACTGGGCAGAAAATGGTGCCTCCAAGTGAGACTGAAAATACTGAATAAAGAAGTCTTTTGAGGGGAAAAACTGAGGTCAATTTTAAATATGTTGAAATGCCTGTGAGACAGGGCTATCTAGCAAGAGTTGGATGATGAGCAAGAGGTGAGTGTGAAGCTCACTGTCATACAGATTAATCAAAGATAAAGTATAAATTAGTTCATACAAAGAAAGAGTGCAAAATCATTAAAAAATGTTGTATAAGAGAATCCTGGGAACACCTACATTGAGAGAGTGGAGAGAAGTCTATGAAATGCATAGAGAAAGTACAGTTAAATATATACAAGGAGAGGGGCGCCTGGGTGGCTTAGTCGGTTAAGCGTCCGACTTTCGCTTAGGTCATGATCTTGTGGTTCGTGGGTTCGAGCCCCGCGTCGGGCTCTGTNCACATAGCTTTCAACTCTTAAAGCTACATTTTGATAATACAGCACTAAAATGTTTGGGGGCAGGAAAAAATCCATGGAAAGCAAATTAAAATCAAAGGAAATCTCTGAAAAGGGCCATAAAAATTATTAGACCCATCAAGAGTTTAAAATCTATCCAATTGTTTTCTAAAATTACTAATACTTCCCAGAAAACAGCCATGGCTTGTTCCTGCCCACTATAGTCAGCAAATTTTTATGTTGACTAACTTAAGTAACTTGGAGCCTCTCTCACCCTCCAGAAAGCAGAAAGCATCTTTTTCTCTGAACAAAGAAACGAAAGGTGAAATAAGAGCCTGAATAAACAGGGCGCCTGGGTGGCTTAGTTGGTTAAGCGTCCGACTTTCGCTTAGGTCATGATCTTGTGGTTCGTGGGTTCGAGCCCCGCGTCGGGCTCTGTGCTGACTGTCATCTCAGAGCCTGGAGCCTGTTTCGGTCTGTGACTCCCTCTCTCTCTGATCCTCCCCTGCTCACACTGTCTCTCTCTCTCTCTCCTAGAAATAAATAAAACATTAAAAAAATATATATATACAAGGAGAGCCAAAAAATGTTAAAGAGTGCTATGAAGTAGAAATTTTCAAAGAGAAAAATTTGATCAATATTGTGGAATGAAGCTGTGTTATCTAGTAAGATCATCAGACTTAGAAATTAGATAAATATCAATAGTGATAAATAACAATAAGCAGTTTCTGTGGAATGGAAAAGAAAATTAGATTACAGTGGACCATAAATTCCTTTATTTCTTCAACAGTGATTTATTAAGTACCTTTTATTTGCCAAGCATGATACTATGTACTGAGCAAAGAGTGGTGGACAAAATAACATGATTGTCTTTCCTTATGTAGCTTTTACCATGTGGGTAGGTGCCTATCTCACTAATGCTGTAGATAATGGAGAAAAATAATTTTAATAGGGAATATTAAAAATTAAGAAAATAATTTGCATCCATTTTCCTGGTTAGGGAGAAGAAATATATTCTCAATTATGAGGAAGAGACACGATTACATATTTATATATATACACATACACATGCAAAACGCCATAATCCTGAATCAGCTGAGCTCTAGGAAAACCAAAAACAACCTATATATTTTTTTACCTTCTTTATTTTTCCCCATCTTAACGAATGACGAGAAGAAAGGAAATAGATTTAAAATGAAGCTGTACTGGATAGACAGGTTGGAAGACGGTGGCAGTGTAGGAGGACCCTAGTCTCCCTTGGTCCCACAAATACAACTAGATAACTACAATTATCCTAAATACCACAGAAATTGATCTGAAGACTGGCAGAACAAACTTTACAACTAAAAGTAGAGAAGAGGCCATATAGAAGAAGGTAGGAAATATGAAGACATGGTTTAGGAGAGAATTAGATCTTGGCCACTGTGGTGGCGAGGGAGCTGCAGTCATGGCGAGGGGCAAGAGAAAGACTAACATACAGAGGTGCTCAGGGGTGGGGAATAAATCCCTATAGAAACTGGCTTGGAAAGGGAGAGGGGTCAAACTTCATGAATTCTGGCAACCACCTGGACTTAAAGTCTAGGATAGGGGCCAGAGGGCACTATGCCACTCCTGGAGTGAAGGCAGGCAAACAACACATGGACATACAGTGTAGAATCAGTGATCTGAAGAGTGCTGAGACACACAGTGGGGAGGTTATTTTCTCATTTCAGAGTGTGTCCCGGAGAGGCAGCATTCATGGAGAGAAACCTCTGGGAACAAAAGAACTGGCAGGTGCCATTTCCCTCCTCTGTCCCTCAGTATAAGTACAGAGACACCTGGGGGAATAAGTGCAGCTCCAAAACTTGCTATCTAACTTGCTTACACCAAGCCCTGACCCCTTATATTCTGGGGAACTACCCTTCTCAACCTCCTTCACTTCAGCCCCAGTGTGGTAGGTCTTCACCCCAGGGAATTGTCCCAAACCCCTGCTCATACTGCATCTCCTGACTTGGGAATTTTGCAGAGTCTCGGTTCCAGTGGTGGTAGCAACAGGTCTCATTTCAGAAGCAGACCAGACCATGTCTAGTTAAAACACTACATTCAGGCCAGGCATCAAATACTGCCCACAAAAGGCAAAGAGTGCCTGTGCAGACAACTGCTCTGAAGGACAAAGCAAATAGCAGAACATATGCAGCACACATTGAAGACACTCCCAGAAGCACCAGGACCTGGAGAACAAGGGACACTACAAGACCTCTTCTTCATAAAGCGATTACCCTTAAAGATACCTCATTTTCTTATCTCCTCACTTTGGAAATATGATTTCCTGGGCCTATATAGTAAAGCAAATCTCAGATTCAGCAGATTATATGCATCTATATCCCTATAACTTTTGGACTTTTTCACCAAAAATCCTAGGTTTTCCATATTCTTAAGTTAAAGACTTTCCACATTTTCCAGTATTATTTTTGTTTTTCAGCCCGAGTTTTTACATTTTAATATCTATCATGTTCTTTATGGGTAAAAATCTCCTAGCTACTTCTGAATACTGTTTTGTTTTTCTATTGATACCTCTTGTTGTTGTTATTCTAATAAGTGGATTCTTTTATTTCAATTTGATATTTTTAAATCTTTGGATCTCTCTAGATATTACCAATCTTTATTATCATTCTTTGCTACTTTGAAAATAGTTAGGTGCCTATCTTGCCACAAAATGTGAATATTTCCTCCTCTCATTACATTTTTATTTTTTATTTTTTTATTTTTTTTTAAATTTTTTTAAATGTTTTATTTATTTCTAGGAGAGAGAGAGAGAGACAGCGTGAGCAGGGGAGGGTCAGAGAGAGAGGGAGTCACAGACTGAAACAGGCTCCAGGCTCTGAGCTGGCAGTCAGCACAGAGCCCGACGCGGGGCTCGAACCCACGAACTGCGAGATCATGACCTAAGCGAAAGTCGGACGCTTAACCGACTAAGCCACCCAGGCGCCCCATTACATTTTTATTTTTTAAGGGCAGTCTTATTTTAGCAAGTGTATCCTTCAAATCCTTGCTATCCTAAACATTTTACTGTCACTCTCTAAAAACAATCCACAGTAAGAGATAATTATAGCCAACAAAAATACTGTTATAGAAGCTTACACTTAGTCTGGGAATCCCTTTTGAGCTGACATTATTATTAGCTATTATAATTATGTTTGTAATTGAGTATATTGTACTCTGAAGCAAAAAAAATTATCTTAGAAAATACAGCATACCAGGTTATTAGCATATGCCTTAGTGACTATCTACTACTTGATAAAACTACTTGGGCAGTTGTTTTATACCTCAAAACTAAATTACTAGGTGAGGAAATAGTGCAATGTAACAATAGCAAATATATTAGAAAGTCAGGAAGCATGACGGTCTATATATATATTATAAACTTAAAAAAAATTTTTTTTTTGAGAGAGAGAGAGTGTAAGCAGGGAAGGAGCAGAGAGAGAGGGGGAGACAGGAGACGGAGAATCCTAAGCAGGCTCCATGCTGTCAGTGTAGAGCCTGATGTGGGGCTTGAACTCATGAACCCCGAGATCATGACCTGATCTGAAATCAAGTGTCTGACGCTTAACCGACTGAGGCACCCAGACACCCCAAGCACTACATACATTTTAGCATTTAGACGGGTTGTCTAGAAATTCTTATTGACATTTAAAATCCTCAGTAATCTAGGGGTGCCTGGTTGGCTCAGTTGGTTGAGCAACTGACTTCAGCTCAGGTCATGATCTCATGTTTCATGAGTTTTAACCCTGTGTCAGGCTCTGTGCTGACAGCTCAGAGCCTGGAGCCTACTTTGGATTCTGTATCTGTGTGTCTCTCTCTCTGCTCCCTGCCCCCATCCCTTGATCGTGCTTTCTCTCTCTCTCAAAATAAATAAACATTAACAAAGTTCTTTAAAAAATCCTCAGTAATCTAAAAAAAAAAATGTTAAAAGAGTTTATATTTATCTTAGATGTTCTTTTAGTCTTTTTATTTCATGTCTTGGAAGGATAAATGCTATTAGAAATTCTCTCTCGCACTTTTTAAATACATTTTTGTAGTTTGATGCTGGATTTGCTTAACGGGTGTTTCATCATCATTTGTGCACAAAGAAGTTTAAACTACTATGAATAACACATTTAACAACATTGGAAAACACTTTGAAATAATCAATAAAATATTTTGTAAATCAAAAAAACCTCTTGGTATATTTGAGAATCCTTCTGGAACTATACTTTCTTAAGGTATTATTAATCTATGTACTATGTCAAAACGAACTAAATGTAAAATCAGATTTCTAATCAGAATTGAACTGTTAATATGAGACAAATGTTAAAATTCACCACAAAAGGGATCAGCTTATTATTATTAGCATCACATAAGTAATTACTAGATTGTGGTTATTTCACATTAGCTATCTGGGTGCAAAGGTATGACAGGTTTTAGGTTTGGGAATTATTAGACTGATAGAGATTCAAATGCCAGCTCTGCCACTCAATAACTAATGAGTCATGGATAAATGACTCAAATTCATAAAATCTCACATCTTTTATTTATAAAATGTATCTAATTTTAGTATACATGGATGCTATGAAAATTAATATGAGAGAATGTACTATGTAAAGTGCCCATACTGGTATCTTAAACATTACAGAGTCTTCAATAAATATTGAAAGCAGCATGATCTAGTAGAAAAAGAATACGATAGTCTTGAAATTCTAATATACCAGGGCTTGAATCTGAATATTTATAATTTATCAACCATGTTACCATGAATAAGTTATCTAATCTTTGTATCTTTGTTTTCTCTTCTCTAAAAAGAGGGCAACAATGATAATATACTTTATATGGCTATTCAATGATTAAATAAGAATACACAGTGAGCATCCAATAAAGCATTTATTGTCTTACTTTTTCCTAAAAATCAAATAGAATATACAGCTATCTCTTAAAAAAATAGAATGGAATATTAATCAGCCACAAAAAAAAAGAATGAAATCTTGCCATTTGCTGTGATGTGGATGGAGCTAGAGATTATTATGCTAAATGATATGTTAGTCAGAGAAAGACAAATACCATATGATTTCACTCATATGTGGAATTTAAGAAACAAAACAGATGAACATAGGGGGAAAAAGAAAGGCAAATCAGGAAATGAGACTCTTAACTATAGAGAACAAACTGAGGGATACTGGAGGGGATATGGGTGGGGAGATGGTTTTAATAGGTGATGGCAATTAAGGACTGTCTGTGCTTGTTGAGGACTGAGTGCTATATGTAAGGCTTGAATCACTAAATTGTACACCTGTAACTACTATTACACTGAATGTAAACTAATTGGAATTTAAATAAAAATTTGGAGAAAGAAAAAACTGCATATCTGGTATGTCACTATAAAAACACTTAGCTCTAGGTGAAGGGGATTAAGAAATGCACTTGGTGTGATGAGCAGAGTGTTTTATTGAAGTGCTGAATCACTATATTGTAAACCTGAGACTAATATTACACTGTATATTAACTGGAATTTATTTTTTAAAATCTTTAATGTTTATTTAATTTTGAGAGAGAGTGACAGAGCAGGAGTGAGGGAAGAGCAGAGAGGGAAGGAGATACAGAATCTGAAGCAAGCTCCAGGCTCTGAGCTGTCAGCACAGAGCTGGATGCAGGGCTTGAACCCACGGACTGTGAGATCATGACCTGAGCCGAAGTCAGCAGCATAATTGACTGAGTCACCCAGGTGCCCCTAACTAACTGGAATTTAAGTAAAAACTAAAAAAAAAAAAAAAAAAAAGACATTTAGCTCTTATCTCTTCTGTGATACAAAAGGATCACTGAGAAAGTCCTTATCAAAAAAAATGAGATAATAAGCTATAGCCAAAAATGCTGTTTATAACTTTGTTTTCTAAAGTACTACTACTTTAAGTGAATTTTACTAAAAGGACAAAATTTGGGACATCTGGGTGGCTCAATCGGTTAAGCGTCTGACTTCAGCTCAGGTCATGATCTCGTGGTCTGTGAGTTCGAGCCCCACATTGGGCTCTGTGCGGACAGCTCAGAGCCTTGAGCCTGCTTCAGATTCTGTGTCTCCTTCTCTCTCTGCCTCTTCCCCGCTCATGCTCATGCTCTGTCTCTCTCTCTCTCTCTCTCTCTCTCTCTCAAAAATAAAAAATAAACATTAAAAATTATTAAGAAACCTAAAAGGACAAAATTCTAAAGTTATTTTATATAATAAACAATATTAAAATCTATATTAAAGCCAAATAAGACAGTTTAGTATTTTCTCGATAAAAACACTGACTCCATTATTAAGGTTTCATAATACATTTGTGGAATAAATTCCATAAGGAAAACACTCATATTCTCTCTCTCTCAGCCTCTCTCCCTCTCCCACCACTGGATCGATCTATTTAGTATTATAAATAATGGCACTGACAATACTTTCAACTTTTTCTTAACATACCTTGAGAAACTATTAAACAGTGCAAGTGAAACTTGTGAAATAATCAGTGAACCCAATACCTGCCTGAAGAGATTTCACATCAGCTATGGTATAACATATTGCTATGACAAAACAGATGGTGACAAGAGCAACAAATACTATTACAATTATTCTACTGCTGCTGCTGCTCTTAACAATAAAATACTGACTCTTATCTTTTATGGAATATTAGTTGGGTTTCTTGTAGTCTGCTAAATACCTTTAACTACTTTGTCTCAGTTAATTCTTACAACAATTGTATGAAGAATGTATAACCACCTTTGTTTTATAGTTAAAGAAACCAACTTGCCAAAAGGCACAGGTGTCAAGAGTCAGGATATAAAAGCCAGGTCTGACTCATAGTGCTCATGTGGCTCAATTGGTTAAGTGTCTGACTCTTGATTTTGGCTCAGATCATGATAGCCTAGTTTGTGGATTTGAGACCCTTGTCCAGCTCTGTGTTGACAGCTTTTGCAGAGCCCACTTGGGATTCTGGGTCTCCCTTTCTCTTTGCCCTTCCCCCACTTGTGTGTGTGTGCATGCAGTTTCTCTCTCTCTCTCAAAACTAAATATTAAAAAAAACAGGTCTAGCTCTAAAGTCCATGCTTTTTTAAAACTGCCATTAACTGCCTCCTAATTTCTCTAGGAACATTTGTCTTAGACTTCTAGCAATAAATATATAAAACACCATAAATTTTGCTCCTTTTACAAATTTTTAAAATAAAAACCAAGACATGGAAATGTATGCAGTAGATGATTCTGATGTTTCTTACATAAAAAATGAAAATATTTATTCTGTATCAGGAATGTTTCCTTAATATTAAGAACACCTCTAATTATACCATTAACAAACAAACATAAAAGGTAGTTTGAAAACTTGAAACCATAATTCCTGGTAATTCTTTTTTGATCCTACAAAAACAATTTTAAATGTTTACTTATTTTTGAGAGAGAGAGAGAGAGAGTAAGGGAGGGTCAGAGGGAGAGGGAGACACAGAATCTGAAGCAGGCTCCAGGCTCTGAGCTGTCAGCCCAAAGCCTGATGTGGGGCCCGAACTCACAAACTGTGAAATCATGACCTGAGCCGAAGTTGGTCGCTCAAACCACTGACCCTCACAGGTGCCCTTGAGCCTACAAAATGTGTACGTTAATAAAATATACTATACAATGTCTTCGTAAGTCAAATTTTGAGTATCAACATCTAAGTTCCATACTCCCAAATTCCCATGAAAGTAGCCAAAGAAATATATGGAAAGGAAACAAACCCTGTGGCATCACTAGAAACTATGGAGTGATATCTACCTACCAGAAAGCAATTTGAATGATTTCTGTTCAATATAGAGTAAGTGAGGACAGGCTGATGGAAGGCACCAAAGACTTACTGATAAAGAAAAGCGGCATCAAGAAGTGAGGACCGTGCCATGGACTTCACATACCGAATTTACCATCTTGGAAAAAAAGACAGAAACCTATCTTGGAGATAAAGTATAACTAAATATTTATATTTGCAAACAGAATCTCTAGAGTGATATTTAAAAGTAATGTAAGGAGGGACGCCTGGGTGGCTCAGTCAGTTAAGCGTCCAACTTTGGCTCAGGTCTTGATCTCATGGTTTATGGGTTCGAGCCCCATGTCAGCCTCTGTGCTGACAGCTCAGAGCCTGGAGACTGTTTCAGATTCTGTGTCTCCCTCTCTCTCTGTCCCTCCCCTTTTCACACTGTTTCCCTCGCTCTCTCTCAGAAATAAATATTTTAAAAATTTAAAAAGTAAAAGTAATGTAAGTAATAGTTTACCTATTTGTGAATTAAGAAACAAGATTGGGCAGTAAGGGACAGGGATGGTAGAAAAACCTCAGTGTTTTAATTAGATAGATAGATATATGGTATGCATGTTTAGACTTTGAGCTTATCTATTTAAACTAAATAAAACAAAAATAAACAAAAGCCTTCCTGTATTGAAACTTACCTGTGCAACATGTCTTCTAGAGTTTGAAGCTTTTAGCCTTTAATACACTAATTCATGCTAAAATAATTGTCTACAATGTGTTGTTCCCTTTAGGGGATATTAAAACAGGATTACATAAGAATTACTAATATTAGGAATTTCTGGTATATAAGAGGATAATGATAAGATTTACCGGGGCTAGCATGTTTTTAACAACAACATTCAAATCATACTTTTTCTCATATAGGCAATATGTTAAGTAAAGACTAGATTTGGAAAGGAGGATATCTAGATTTTAATATTGACTCTAATAGTGTGCATGGGGCTTGCCAAGTCACCTCACCACTTTGAAACTTCAGTCTCCTCTGTTAAAGGGTTGGATTAGGTTATTAAGAATCTTAGCATCTCTGGGGCACCTGTGTGGTTCAGTTGGTTAAGCATCCAACTCTTGATTTCAGCTCAGGTCATGATCTCTCAGTTCATGGGTTTGAATCCCACATTGGGCTCTGTGCTCGCTGACAGTGCAGAGCCTACTTGGGATTCTCTCTCCCTCTCTCTGACCCTCCCCTGCTCTCCCTCTCTCAAAATAAATAAATAACCTTAAAAAAAAGACACTTATTATCCCTAAATTTATATGAGTCTATTCTACAAAAACAGAAGGTCAGCTATATTAAGGACACTGTACAAACCTACTTTGCTCAATTTGGAACTGTTTTCATTATCTTTTTCAGTTTTATTTCAATATATATAGCTATTAGTGAAGAGTTCCCTTGGTTCTCCTAATGTGTATGCCTTTATCACAAATATCCAAATAAGCTGAACAATTGCTCTATAATCTCCCTGAACATACAGTATCAAATATCTCACACCATTTCTCCCATAGCATGGGCAACCAACAATATACATTCCTCCTAATAACTTCCCTAGCCTAAGAACTTGAATTGAATGTTATTTTGTACTTTAAGAAAAAAAGTCATAATTTATTGAAACATATTTTCTAGTTCTAGTTTATATCAAATTCAAAATTCAATTTATATCAAAATTCATCTTTAAATCACATACAGTTAATCAGTGAAAACAAGAACCAACACTATCAAATTCTAAAATTAATGATTCAAACTATCAAAATATTCTCCAAATCTACCTGAATCAAAATAGCATTTCTTTTGGTTCAAATGCCTTATTGGGGCTCTTTTTCATGCATCTATTAGAACTGTATGGTAACTGATACCCATCCTAGAAGATAATATTAGCCTAAAATTCATTTAAAAAAAAGGGACACATCTTTCAATACCAAAATACAAAATTTTATTCACAACTTATAAATTATCTCATTAGTAATCTGCCCATTGAGTTATTTAGCAATAAGATCTTACTGCAGTATCATTGCTATTGTATCGTATTAAGTGCAAAGTAAAAAAAAAATGGTGTCACTACAGGTAGTACAGTAAAAGCTGTACTTTTGTGTTTGCTTATATGCAGGATAGTTTAATGATGCCATAAATATCAACCACGAAACGAGGGACAACTGATTTCTCAGTCTCACTCATCTGGTTTTGGACCTTGTAAAATTATTTTAATATCATACAGCTCTAAACTATCTTTTAAAGACTGGTATCTCCAGTATATACTACACAGGACAGAGTTAACTAGGAAAATGGTACTAAGATATTACCCTTGATATGCTTATTTGATTGGTAGCATTTTAAGTCAGTTAATATTTGCAATGGAATAAACAAGAAATACATAACTACATAAACACTAGAGTTTCATAGTCTCCCAGTTAGGATTTAAAGTGGGGTTACTGATTATACCAACACAAGCATACCCCTGGAGTGTAAATAAGTATTAATCCTTACCCCTGTGTCTTTGGTCATGTCATTCTATCTATCTGGAATTACTTTCGTTTCCCCCATGGCCTATCCTAATCTTTTAAGTATGACGTCTTCCATGAAACCTTGTACATTATAGTCAATATTGATATCTTCCACATCAAGCCAGTGTTGCAAAGTTAACACTTAGTGTTTTCTAATTATTTAATATATGCTAGTTTGATTT
Source organism: Hyaena hyaena (assembly GCF_003009895.1). Classification (NCBI taxonomy): domain Eukaryota; kingdom Metazoa; phylum Chordata; class Mammalia; order Carnivora; family Hyaenidae; genus Hyaena; species Hyaena hyaena. The sequence continues at coordinate 103,863 of NW_024082310.1, read as the reverse complement.
CCACAACTGAGTTATAACTTCCTTGAGGGCAAATCCATGTCTTACATTTCTTTTTCATCTAGAGTTGTGGGGAAAAAGAAGGTATCCAAAAATGTTCATTAATTAATTAGATTCAACAAAAATATCCCCTATTACTACATTAGTACAAAGACATTAGGAGAAACTTTATTTAAAAAAAATACCAACGAGTAATTAAAACCACAAGTCTGGTTCATGAAGAAAACTACTGATTTAATAAAATCAGTGTATTCTTTGTGTATAGTTTGTGATGTCAATTTGTCCTATGATTATAAGCTTGAAGATAGTTCTTTGCCTATTCCATTTTAGAGAGGACCAAAATACTTCATATGCAGTTAAAAATAATAAAAAAATAAAAAAACCAGGACGTGCTTCCTGTAACTCTTAACTACATGGTATTTTGACAAGGTCTTCTTTTTTAGTCATTCATAATGAAAATCATTTTTTGTGATGGGGGGTGGATATATTTCTCTTGAAAGGTATTCTAACCAGAAGGACACTTCAATATATGATATTTAATAACTGTAAAATTACAGGACCATCAATCAACTAACTTACACCATTTATAAAGATATCAGAATCATAAAATCAGGAACAACTTTGTGAGCACCAAAATTAGTTAATTTTTATTTTTATTATCAGAACAGAGCCACTTGAGATTCATAAGAGTATTTTCCACTGCTAATTCTGTTGGAAGCTCATTCATGCTCAGTTACTGACTGGTATCAAAAGCATCTAATATGTTTAAATATAAGTAATCTGCTATTTGTATTGAACAGGTAGTTTCAATTTCAGATATATTCACTTAGGGAGAGATTATTTTAACAGAAATTTTTGCCTGCTAAAAATAAGAGTTTTTTGTCTTCTCTTTTCAGCTAATTAATCTTTTCCAAATTTCTTACTCCTCAAATATTTGCATATGTCTCCCAATCACAGACATGAAACTGGTTATGAAGGCAGTTCTCTGAATAAAAGAAATAGCTCTAATTTAAAAAGTAATAATGAAACCTTATCAATATTAAAAATGTACTAAGTCTCAACTATATGCAAGGAAATCAGTTGGTTCCAGGGGTCAGAAGTCATAAGGAATAAAATAAACTGGTCCTAAAGAAGATTATAAACTGAATGAAAAGATAAGGCACACATAAAAAGATAAAAACAATTTATATAGTAACCAAAGTTATTTATGACAGTGATTACCATAAGGGGTTGTATCACTCTGGTTATTTGACACTAAATTTTTAAATGGCACTTTTAAAAAAAATTATGGGCTTCTAGTATATATTAAGAAACATGAGGTATTGGAACATTTATACACTAATGCACCTCGTGTGGCCCCTCTTTGCTTAATATAAGGTTATTAACTAAATCTTCACCTTAATTGCACTGTATCCTATGAACTCCAGTAAACCCTTCTAAGTACAGAAATCTCAGTTGAGCCTGAGATTACTTGGTAAGGCATGACTTTAAAAGTATCTGAAATGGTTAGTACTAATGATGAATATGAGAATTAGTAAAAAGAAAAAAATTTAAGGAGGGGCACTTGGGTGGCTCAGTTGGTTGAGCTTCTGACCTAACTTCAGCTCAGGTCATGATCTCATGGTTCATGAATTTGAGCCCTACATTGGGCTCTGTCCTGACAGGTCAGAGCCTGGAGCCTGCTTCAGATTCTTTATCTCCCTTTCTCTCTGCTCCTCCCCTGCTCACATTCTCTCTCTCACTCTCAAAAATAAATAAGCATTAAAAATTTTTTAAAAATTTAGGGAAAGGGTTATAAGAAAAGAGAAAGGAACACTAAGAAATACTACTGCTTTAAATAAAATAATAAGAAATATAAAATAATAATATAATGGAAAATATGCTTATTAAATATATGACCATAATCTTTCTTTCCCTCCCTCTATCCAAAGTTGAACTGCTTACTAAAACCATTCTTTATTTATTAATGTAACTGTCAAAGGGAATTTTCAAGATGATCCTTTCTACCCTGTTCATAAATACATAATAAATGAGTTATTTGCAAGGTGAAATAAGAAATAAAAGGCTTAATTCACACCAACCTAATGTATGGTCTTTAGCAAGTTCCACAACCTCTCTTTTTAACTCCACGGCATATATTTGTGTCTCTCCAAACTTTGTATCTTACCTCCAGTTAGGGTAACTCCAGTTAGAGAGATGTGAAATGTTGGATGATTCCTTTTACAAAGAATTAAATCTGAAAAAAGAAACAGGCTATTAATTTTTCTGTAGTCTGGATCATTGCCCTGGTCTGATTAAGCTTCAGCTTAGGACCTAACTTAGAAATAGATCAACTGAATATAGTTACTATATAAATTCACTGTTTTTATTTCAGGCAACTGAGATACACAAAGCCAGGAATAATTTGTGAAATGAGATTTTAAGTCTTTTTTGGTCAAATATGGAATTTGAAACTTCTTGTGGTGAAAGAAGTTTTCTCAAGGAAAAGTTCTATGAAAAATCTAACAAATACCATAATACCATTTCAATAAATTCCTCTCAAGAGGGCCCATAGGATTAGTTTCTCATAGTTCTACTTTTTTTTCATAAATTCTTATTTTTCTTTACATTCTTGTCAGAATTTGCCTTTTAAATGATTGCCTCTTTTATTCTAGCTTTATGATATATCAAGAGATACCTAAGTATATTTCCCCTCTCTACCTTCACATATCTTATGCAATACCTATTTTAGGAAAGAATAATATACATGAAAATGTTAACTTTCAGTACATCTCAGGTACAACTGATCAATAATGGTCTTATAATTGTGAGGTTCAGAGAGAAGGAAAGCATGTGACAAACCTTCTTGACCAGAGCTATGCAAATCAAACAGGCAATGACCCTGATATACTCACACTTTGAATGTTTTTGCCTGGTACATTGATCTTGTCCTGTAGTCTTTCCTTTCGACTGAATAAGAGCATAATAAAAGCCACCCTAGATTAGTTCATCAAGCTCAGTATTCTGTTTCTCATAATATCAGTTGCACAGTTCTGAGCACATAGTAGGCAATCAGTATTTCGTTGAACTGTTTTAGAAATAAGCAGGCATATCTGACTTCTAAAGCATCTCAAAAAAAGCCATAAGATGCTTCCATTAAATGCATGCAAATTTAACTCCTTTTCAGACCTTCATTTCCAGTATACAAAACTTTTTAAACTACTTTTCCATTTATCATAAAATAGCTATTTTTACCCTATGTCTCAGTAATTCTACTTTCAGTTATATACCTTAGAGAACTCTTGCAAATGTGTACAGCATTATACACTTAGTCACTGCAGCATTTCTTGTAATTGGGAAAAAATGAAAGGAACCTATAAATGTCCATCAAGAGGGAATAGATAAATAAAATGAGCCAAATTTGTATAATAAATTATTACATACATAAATGTAGATACATCGACATGGGTAGATCTCAAAAGTAATGTTTAATAAAAGGTACAGAACCTAGACATATACTAACTGTAATATTTATGTCAATTAAAAAATTGTATATCTTATTTTATTTAAATGTTTATTTATTTTTGAGAGATAGAGCATGAGCAGGGGAAGGGCACAGACAGAGAGAGACACTGAATCTGAAGACTCCAGGCCTCCAGCTATAAGCACAGAGCCTGACGCAGGGCTTGGACTCACAAACTGTGAGATCATGACCTGAGCTGAAGTTGGACACTCAACCAACTGTGCCACCCAGATGCCCCCAAAATATTGTATATTTTACATGAGTGCATATACATACATGGAAAAGGATACACATAGTACCTCATGAAAGTAGTTTTCTCCAGGAGGGAGAACAGATAAAAATACTAGTGAGTGTGGTCAAAGAAGATTTCAACTTCACTATGTTTTAATTATTTGGTTTTAAAAAGAACTGGAAACAAATGTGACAAAATATGACTGTTATAAACTCTTGGAGGTGGAAACATGGATGTTTAATATATAATTATTTATATCCTCTATATGTTAAAATTTTCTCATAAAAATAAATTTTCTTGGGGCAACTGGGTGGCTCAGTTAGTTAAGCATCTGACTTTGGCTCAGGTCATGATCTCGCGGTTTGTTAGTTAACGCCCTATGATGGGATCTGTACTGACAGCTCAGAGCCTGCACCGTGCTTCAGATTCTGTGTCTCCTCTCTGCCCCTCCCCTGCTCGCACTCTGTCTCTCTCAAAAATAAATGAACATTAAATTTTTTAAAAAAAATTATTATAAAACTACAAAGATAGCCATGTAATATTGAGAGAATATACTATAAAGTTATTAAAAACAAACAAAAAAACGAATACCTTACTCTATCATTGAGTAGGCTGAGTCACAGGAAGATCACCTACTCTGTTGCTCAAGATCCTAGAAACAAATTCATATTTACTCTATCCATACACTCCATCATCTTATGCTGATTCAATTAACATGTGCCCATTCTTTCTAGATAGAAGAATATTAAATAGTCCATCCTGATCAAAGCCCTTCTGACACTTTTTATAACTTCTTCTCTGACCCCTTTCTTTTCTTTTTTAAAATGTTTGTTTGTTTGTTTATTGAGAGAGAGAGAGAGAATGGAGGAGGGGCAGAGAGGGGGACACAGAATCTGAAGCAGGCTCCAGGCTCTCAGCTGTGAGCACAGAACCCGACTTGGGGCTTGAACTCACAAACTGGGAGATCATGACCTGAGCCGAAGTAGGAATCTTAACCAACTGAGCCACCCAGGCAACCTTATGACCCCTTTTTGACATTAATTCTTTCTCAAGAAGTGGTGAATAGAAATGCCAAAATTTTTCCAAGCACCAAGGTACCATGCTTTGATATCGGTATGATTTTCTCTTTTGTTTCAAATACCTTTCTTGACGGTTACCTCTTTATTTAGGGTGTTTTGGCTAAGGAAGACATTACTAAGCTATCATTTCTGAGAGCCTCTATTCTAAGTATTCTAACATTCAGAATAATCTCATTTAATCCTCATAATAAACCTAGGAAATAAATATTATTATCCTTGTTTGTGCAAACGAGGAAACTGAAACACAGAGATTAAATAACTTGTCTTAAATAATCAGCTATTAAATATAGGAGCCAGAAATTCAAACCTAGCTCTGAATGATTGTAAATGTCCTGCTCTTTCCAAAGCCTCCAAAGAGAAAAATTTACAATGACTTCAAAACCCCTGTCCTGGACCCAATTTTGGCAATTTTAGTGAAACAGTTCAAAATCTAGAGATGTTGGGGCGCCTGGGTGGCTTAGTCGGTTAAGCGTCCGACTTTCGCTTAGGTCATGATTTCGTGGTTCGTGGGTTCGAGCCCCGCATCGGGCTCTGTGCTGACTGCCAGCTCAGAGCCTGGAGCCTATTTCAGAGTCTGTATCTCCCTCTCTCTCTGACCCTCTCCTGCTCACGCTGTCTTTCTCCTAGAAAAAAAAATCTAGAGATGTTATTGTTGCATTACTTTTGCCACAGTTATTCCTAAAAAGAGTAAGTTGAAAGATGTTTTGCTGTTATTGCTGTTATATGTCTGTTGGTTTAATACATAAGGCATCACTAGCTGATAGTAGAGCTAGAGTAGTCGTTCTTTTTTTTTTTTAAATTTTTTTGTTTTATGTTTTATTTATTTCTAGGAGAGAGAAACAGCGTGAGCAGGGGAGGGTCAGAGAGAGAGGGAGGCACAGACTCCGAAACAGGCTCCAGGCTCTGAGCTGGCTGTTAGCACATAGCCCGACGCGGGGCTCGAACCCACGAACCGCGAGGTCGTGACCTAAGCGAAAGCCGGACGCTTAACCGACTAAGCCACTCAGGCGCCCTAGAGTAGTCGTTCTTAATTAGAGACGGTTTTATCCTCCAGAAGATATTTGGCAATCTCTGGAAACACTTTTGGTTGTCACAACTTTGTAGGAGGGAAGAAGCTACTGGCATCTAGAGGCCAGGGATACTGCTAAAAGTCTTACAATGTGCAGGACATCCCTCCAAAACAAATTAACTAACCAGCCCAAAATGTCTATCGTGCTGGTTGAGAAACTCTGACCCAGATGTAAGAATTATGGGCTACATTATAGCTGATTCTGGGAAAACATAATATTAAAAAAATGTTAATTACATTAGAATTTAACTAAAAAAAAAACTTTAAAAGATAGAATGTGTGTAATAAAATATAGAGAACTCAAAGGATTTATAAAGCATGCTCTGTTCTAACCAGTTACCAGGTAAATTTCTAAAATCATGGGAATGACTGACAGAATTTTGATTTGAAATTCCACAACCAGTCTATGGTGAAAAAGTAATAGTAAATAAAAGCAGTGTCTAGAACTAAGTGCTGTGGTCAGTAAAATGGGATACAGGAGTACAGTGAGCATTTTGTTTTTACCTTGCCTTCACCTGTCCTTCTGATAAAATTCTCTTATTTTTGCTTTTTATTCTCAAATTTTCTTCAATCAGCTCCTGGATGGTAAAATAACAGAGATAAGAAAAAGGCTTATTAAAAATGAGTTTCTTTATAAGCATTTATATCTATATTAAAGAATTTCTGGGGCGCCTGGGTGGCTCAGTCGGTTGGGTGTCCGACTTCGGCTCAGGTCATGATCTTGTAGCTTGTGGGTTCAAGCTCCGCATCAGGCTCTGTGCTGACAGCTAGCTCAGAGCCTGGAGCCTGCTTCTGATTCTGTGTCTCTCTTTCTCTCTGACTCTCCCCTGCTCACATTGTCTCTAACTCTAAAAAATAAATGAAAACATTAAAAAAATTAAAAAAAAAAGAATTTCTGAATTATACAACTCTCAAAACTAATTTGGACTCATCCTAAAGTGGGAAAGCATCTCTAATAATAATGGCAAATGCTTTATTCTTTCCCATGTCCCTCTTTAAGAATCAATCAACTCATCTAATAAGATATAATTGTATTGATTATTCAAGTTTTAAAAAGGTTTCCTGGCAAAAGCAAATTTTGATGTCTTGAGTGCTCTGTTAAAAGCATTCAAAGCTTTTCATAGAAATTCTCTTTCTGATAAGTATATATTACAATCACCAAATATCACCATTTGTTATTAAAATAACAATGAAATCTTAAGAATGATCACTTGCAAAAATGATAAATATATGGATGTATTTTTCCTAATTATCCAAGACTTTTTTTCTGTTTCTATTCAGTTGACTCTTACACTCGGCTTGTCTCCTTATGCTCATCTCTCACTTGCTAATTATAAACTGGATATTTTTCCGGTCACCTACTGCGGTTATTGTCTTTAAATTTCTCTTCCTACCTCACCTTCTATTTGTCTCAGCTAATAGAGCTTTACCTCTTCTGTAGCTCTAATCTCTTTCTCCTGTCACTTGAAGAGTTCTAGACTAGGAAAACCAGGAGACAAATTAAACCAGCCAGGTGCTTGTTGCCTGCCTAGGGAAAAACTTTTTCCATTGTGAGCAAAGAAAAACCTTATGAAATGGATGGAGCCAAAGAGTATTATGCTACGTGAATTAAGTCAGTCAGAGAAAGACAAATATCATATGATTTCACTCACATGTGGAATTTAAGAAACAAAAGAAATAATCATAGAGGGAAAAAAAAGAGAGAGGAAAACTGAGAAACAGACTCTTAACTATGTAGAAACAATGGATGGTTACCAGAGGGGAGGTGGGGGGGAGGGATTAAATCGGTGAGAGGGATTAGGGAGTATACTAATGAGCACTGGGTGTTGTATGTAAGTGTTGAATCACTAAATTGCACACCTGAAACTAATATTAAACTGCATGCTAACTGGAATTTAAATCAAATCAAAACAAAACAAAACAAAACAAAAGACCCTTAAATTCTACCTCTTCTAGAATTTCTAAAAAACTGAATCTTCTTATAAGAAACCAGAAAGCCTGCTGACCAACTGGAATAACTATTCATTTTACTCCTATACCAAATGGGCATATACACTATGTAAAGCAAGAAACAGGAGTGGTCTGATGATTCTTTCTTGCCAATCTGCTATACGGATTCAAAAGTACTGGATTAGAAATCAAGGTCCTGAATTGAATATAGACTCCAATTACTCAAAACTTGTTTGGGCTGGGACATCTGGCTGGCTCAGTTGATCAAACATGCCAATCTAGACCTTGGGGCTGTGAGTTCACACCCTTCTTGGGTGTAGAGCTTACTTAAAAACTACAACAACAACAACAAAAAAAACAAACAAAAAACAAAAAAACCCAAACAAAACATGCTTGGGTAAATTGTATGATCTCTTTGAGCTGTGGTTTTTAACTTTTTCTTTTAATTGGTAAAAAGAGGATCATAATGCCTGATGAGATTGCCTCACATTAAGTATCAAATGAAATGATGTATAAGAAGCATTTTGTAAACTATGAAGTTGCATCCACATTGAGCTATTGTAGGCAATGCAGGGTATATACTACTCCAAATTAAAATGTTCATTTCAATTACACAAACAGAGGCAAAATATAGACTTCTGGGACCTATTTCAAATTTATCCTATCAGAATCTATAGAGGTGAGTCCCAGCCATCTGTATTTTTAACAAGAACACCAAAGTTTGAGAAATACTACATATACTACACCATTCTCATTCATGGTGTACTTTCTTTTTACTTCAATGAAAGTATAACTGTATTTACCATTTGATTTTCTGATCATCTTGAAACCATTTGGCAAAATATAGCAAATATGCTGTGTTGTCACAAAACAACTGAAATTAAATTTTAAAAATTAAATAATTTAGGTTTTAACTGAGATTCTTTTTTCATTTTAATTTTAAAAAAATTTAATGTCTTTTTTTTTTTTGAGAGACAGAGACAGAGAATGAGTGGGGAGGGTCAGAGAGACAGGGAGACACAGAATATGAAGCAGGCAACAGGCTCTGAGCTGTCAGCACAGAGCCTGACACGGGGCTAGAACCCACGGACTGTGAGATCATGACCTGAGCTGAAGTCAGACGCTTAACCTACTGAGCCACCCAGGTGCCCCTAAAAACACTTTTTAAAAAAAGGCTTATTTTATAGGCTATCCATATATAATCAAAAATAACACAAAACATGGAAATTTGGAAGCTTTAGTGATTTGTTCTGGTCTAAACGTGGATTTACTGAAAGAGCTGTGTTAATATATATTAAGCATATAGGAAAGAACTTATTTAAAAATAATTTTTATTTTCATACCAAAAAAAGTTCGCAAACAGTGAAACGCAATTGTTTATCTAGCATGGAAAGTGATGTAACAACGATGAAATGTGCCAAGTTTTTTTCTGTCTCTATAAAGGTAAATGTTGCATCTGAAACCTATAGAAACAGGGCAGAATCAAAAACTAGGTATAATCTTTATACAGTTTCATTTACGTAAGTGGTTTCCAAATTGTGCTTTCCCTGAAACCTTATATTCCCCCAAAAAGTGTTTTTCCAGGGTCAAGCATTTATAATTAGGCAACAATCTGAAGCCTTCTAGTCTTAAAAAAAATCAACGAAGTGTAAAACAGTACCTTTTAGAACCATTTTCGTGCACTAGGAAACAATCCTGAAGATAAAAAGACCATCATGTATTCAGTATTTTCCCACATATTGAAATTTTAAAGATGAGAAAAAAATTAAAGCCAAACTTATAAAATTCCTCAGAAAGAGAAAATTATTCTAGCTATTTTTTTTTTTCCAAAGCAGATCTCTGAATTTCCAAGAGGTTTGAATAGAAACGCAGCGATACTGGTAAAGATCCCTCCCTTCCTTCCCGCAAATCTAGAGATGGCGTCTAATAAATTACCCTTGGATATTTTAATATCACATATATAACGCCGACCACTTTGTGTTTCAGTTAACCCACCACCGATTATACTTCGGAGAGGCTTCATAGTAATTTTCGTATTTTACACCATCTACTGTGAAAAATAAGAATAATCTATTTTGTACGAATTTATATTTCACAGCAACTTCACCTCTTAAGCCTGCGCTTACTTTTTTTTGTCCTCTCCTTCTAACTTAAAACTTTAAGGATCATGATCCTTTTTAAAAGTTCAACTGAACCTCACAGATCAAAATTACCAACCCCGCTAATCCCGCAGCCCGTCATTTCATATGGTTTTACATATTTTTAAAGTATTTTAAAAGCCCTATACCTTTTCCTTCCTCCGTAAGACTTAAACTCTGACAACAGAAGTGAGGGGCCAAGGATAGTGTGAAATCTGAGGAAAAAGTTGGGGTGGCAGATTAGAGTTCGGAGTACGACAAAAGACCGTTAAAGTGATGACGAAATCCGTTAGGCGCTGGGTTAAGAACACGAGGGGGAGGGGCATAGACTCTAGAGCCCGCCGACGCCCCCAGGCGACTGCAGCCCACCCTAACAGCCTCTCTTGGAGGCAGCCATTTTGGCGTTACACCAGCCCCGCCCCTCCGTCGCAGAGGGCTCCAGCCTTGGCAGGTTTTGCGCAGTAATAGGAAGTGCGATTGCAAGCCTGAAAGCCTGAAGGCAGCAGGTCGGAACCAGTGCGGTACTCTGTGAACGCTTTTTTTTTTTTTTTTAATCAAACTCGTGTCACTGCTCTGCGCTGTCGCCTCACGAGAAAAGTTGTAGGACCGTGTCGAATGTGGAGAGTATCCTTTCCCGTCTGAAAATTGCTGCCAGGGTTTAGGGAATGGGAGAAAGGCAGGGGCTGGTGACCTTTTAGGTCTAGTTGTGGAAGGGTTAGGACACTGATGCTGATTGATAGGCGCCTGTAATTTTTGTTTTGCTTGTCGTTGCTTGTTGTTTTCGTGGTAGCCGCCCCTACCCGGGAAGCGGGACTGCTTTGGCGAGAGTCAGAGGAGTTGGGGGACTGGTTTGAAAGATTCTTGAGCGTGGACCCTTCGTCGTTCAGGGCTGCTGTCGCCTGCCCTTTCAGTTACTTTAGCCACTTCTCAGAAATTGAGGGAGAGTTGTATGGAAAAAAGGCAACAGGAGTTTGCCAGAGGTTTAGAGCAGAGGTATAGGTCTTGAATGCAATACGAAGGCAAGTAGTTTTTGTGGAATTTCTTTGTTTTTCTGGGGTGTAGGTGACAGGTAATGAGTTGAAGTCCTGAATATCAACCCTCCAAACTAAATCTGATGAGTGCTTGCTTGTTAATAATCTGATTTAGCACATGAGGAAACTCATAGTTCCCCAAAGCACTAAAAATTCATTAGTTGCACCTGTGTACCCACTTAAGCACTAAGGTTAGGTCAGGGTTAGGAACCAAGCTGTGTGACACCCTGAATTGCAGAATGAAATCATTTTTCACAACTGAAATACCACCACAGGATTTCCATTTCTCTAATCCCACCTTCTTCCAGGAGTTGGCATTGTAGAAAATGGAGTAGCTTGGTATTTTGCCACTGAATGAAACTTGGCAAAATTACAAAATGTGGGTAATTGTTATTGTTTGATAGCTCGTTATAGCTCTTTTGTCTTCATTACTTTGTAAGTCTGAAAAATAGGAAGACTTCTGGTAGGAGGATAAAATCATATAAGCCATATTGAGATTATTGTCCAGTTATCACTGCGGTCTAAAGGATGTGAGTTATGGAAGTGTAATTGTGTTAGATGATTTTTTTTTAAAGCATCATCATAAAGGAAAGAGCAATGGACTGAGTCAGAAGAATTTCTAATTCCAGTTCTGCCTCTTAAGAAGTGAGTTACGGCAAGACATAAAGCTTCTGTCAGACAACCTTTATTCATTTGTAAACATACTAACTGACCTGCCAACCTTATAAAGGTACTGTGAATGTAAAATGAAATGGAAGGGCTTACTAAATTGTAAAGTTCTGAACATACTGTCAAGTATTATGAAATAGAGTACAAATTGCTGTCTCTTTCCCCAGAACTTTGGGAAGTATTTGCGATAATAGCTCCAAAATTGCTTTTGTTTCCTATTCAAATAATGTAAGTTATTGTTGCTCTTCCTAAGCCCACTTTATGTGATTTCCAATAACAAGATAATTAGTTACTGATTTTCTTTACTGAAAACCATGTATGCCTGACTATAGTTAAAACAATAAACTATTTAAGAAAAAAAAAGAATAATGCTGAAACATATTACACTGGGGAAAAAAAGAGTAGTACTGTTATCAATAGTTTTATACCTAAAATGAACTATTAATTATCCTTCATTCTATCAAAAAAAGTGTAGAATCCAGACCTTTTCTTTATAGAGGAGTAAAATGACATGGACTCAGGCCTGTCTTCCATAAATAAATGACTTGAGCTGAAACTTGAGTAACATTTGTCACCTATATAAAATGCAAAAATGTCATTGTTACAGTATGTAAGAAGACCAAATGTGCTAACAGTTGAATCAGTATGGTAATTGTGACTTCTGTCTTCTGTTAAACACACTGAATTTATTGTGGTGGGCTTGATTAAATTTCACTTAAAGAACTTGATGGAATGGCCAAATATATTTGTTGTAACGTGTTTGTAGGTGTTTTACAAGTGTATAACTAAGAGCAATATGTCTGTAATATTAATACAGGTGTTTCAGTAGTGCTTGATTAACTTACAGGAATGAAACAATAGAAGGGAAATTAAGGGACACTTCCCTACTCCAGGCTCCCCCATTTTTTCCCTTCCTTCTCTATGTTTCTAACCCTTTTCTGGCATTTTTGTTGTTTTTGTTGGACTTGGCTCAGGCATGCTTCATATCCAGGAAGCTTTTGATGTCATCTTCTCAATTTCCTAACTCACCATCCTCAACAAACCTAAAAATCTGTGAGCACCAGTTCTTCTCTGCTCTTTTTCCAATCTGTTTTCCCCTCCACTTTAGCATTTTTCCCACTATTGTCATTATAATTTTACTTCTTTATCTCTTACATTAGACTGTGAGTTCCTTGAGGATTGGATCCTTGTCTTTCATCTTTGAATCCTCATTTTCTTGCACAGCATTTAGCTCATAATGGACACAAAATGGGTAAAGACCTTTGGTTAAGAATTAATTATTAACATATTGAGTCTCTACTATGTGCTGAGGAATGTGCCCAGGCTTTTGATACAGAGGGTTATAAGACTCATTCCTAACTTCTAGCACCTCTTTTAAATCTTTACTTATTTATTTTGAGAGAGACAGAGTGAGTGGGGGAGAGGAAGAAAGAGAAGGGGAGAGAGAGAATCCCTAGCAGGCTCTGTGCGATCAGTGCAGAGCCCAACTCGGGGCTCGAACTCATGAGCCATATCGGGATCTGAGCTGAAATGAAGAGTCTGATGCGTAATCTTAAGACAGAGCCATGCAGGAGCCCCTCTAGCACCTTTTGCTGAGTCAGGACATACATGAGTGGGGATAAATAACAATACAAGGTAACCCATGCTAACTGATGTGAATGCCTGAACAGTGATTCTTGATCATGTGTGCTAAACTTGAAATTGTATGTTAAGATTTTCTCTGTTAGTATGTGCCTTTTCCAAGTGGTTCTAACTTGGAAAAGGTTGATAAGTAATGAAGTAGATAATATACTATAGACATTCTGAGAGTAGAGAAAAGGATGTTGCGAACTGGCCTGGGATCATTGTCTCCTTTTGTAGTCACCCAGACAGATGAGACTGTTATAGGCAAAGAATACCAGCTGCCTTAAGAATGTGTGTTTGCCGTTATGAATAGCTTTATATCCTAAAGCAGAACGAATTACATATAAGAGTCTCTGAGGCTATTATAGTATTGACAAATGTGATATTTTCTGTACTAAATATTAATAATACCTCACATGTGCTTTGTAAATATCGTTACCTGACATTGGTATTATAATTTATGGCCTGGCTTGCTAATAGAATATTGTGTCTTAGAAGAAGCATTGCATGGAAGGATTACTATCGCTCATCATTTGAGGCCATTTAAGGACCAATTCTGAGCAATTAACTCTGAAAGCTAAAATGCAAAGAGGGAAATAATGAATTGTGCTGGATTTGAGTTCCTTACTGTTCTTTTATTCAGCAATCACTGCTCAATTATCTAGCTTTAGGCTTTAGTCTTCACATCTATAACATGAGGGAAGTTGACAAGTGATTTTTAGGATCCCTTTCAATTCTGATGATCTCCCTGTATTTCTGAGATCCCAAACTCTACCTACCAGAAATACACAAGGGATGATCAAGGTGCTAGGAGCTGAAAAAGAGGAAAATTAGATTCATAATGCCATGTCTTCTCATCAAATGTATGAATAAACAATCTATGGTATTGGTATTACTGCTTTATTCTAGAGCAGGCAGGTGCTGGTGGAACATTTTTATTTCCTTCCTCTTATCTCCATTTTTCCCCATCCTTTACTTCTGTGTGCTCAAAGAAATGCATAATCTTACTGTTAGCACTTCGAATAAAATAGCTTTCTGCCTTATTGTTTTTGGATAATTTACTTGGTGTTGCTCTGCCACTTCAGAGAGGCAGGCAGGACGTGAGATTTCTACTAAGAAATTCTTCTAGTAAACTGACTATAACAATTTTTCTTGAGGTAGCAGACTAACATCTTAAAGCAAGACTTCATTATGTATGCATAATGAATATATTAAACCCTAATAATTCTTATTTATTGAAATTTTAAAGCAGTAATATGTTAAGGCATAGATGATTTTCATTCCTCACCTGTCAGCAGTGTAATTGCAAATATATTAACTCACATAGAATGGGGTTTTTTTAAATATTTTTTTAAAATTTATTTCTAGGAGAGAGAGAGAGAGAGAGACAGCGTGAGCAGAGGAGGGCCAGAGAGAGAGGGAGACACAGACTCTGAAATAGGCTCCAGGCTCTGAGCTGGCAGTCAGCACAGAGCCNCAGAGAGAGAGGGAGACACAGACTCTGAAATAGGCTCCAGGCTCTGAGCTGGCAGTCAGCACAGAGCCCGATGTGGGGCTCGAACCCACGAACCGCAAGATCATGACTCAAGTGAAAGTCAGATGCTTAACCGACTAAGCCACCCAGGCGCCCCACTCACATAGAATGTTTTAAAGAGACAATGGAACTTTTTATTCCCTGAATAATCATATTGTCCAATTAAGATTATGTGACTTAGTGAGGTGGTCATGAAAATTTGTTGAACTTATAATGCGCTAAATTTTGTGCTAGGGGTTTTGTATATATTATGTTAGACTTTCAAAACAACACTGGAAGACAGGTGGTAGTATCATTTTATAGAAGACAAAATTAAAGCTAAGAAAGCCACTTTGCTTATAAGCCCAGCACAGTGTAAAGGATCTGGGCTGGGCTCGTGTCTCTGTTGCGTGCACTTTAATATGGTATCTCCATATACAGCACAATTGAGTTATGTTTAATGGAATCCTAGAGTTATGCAGAGATACTTTTTCTATATAATGACATTCCACTTGAGATTTTGCTTTAAAAATAGTTTGAGAAACCATGAATCTATACAGTTGCTTTAGGTAAGCCTAGCATACGTTGGTCTTGACATTTCCTAATAAAAGGTACACCTAGATGAGGTAATGTTTTTACATTTTAATTTGTAGAATTGGAAGGTGGGGAATTACTGCCTTCTGAAATTTTGAAATAATTGAAATGTTGAGATGATTCATTGATTTCCTTATTTATCAATCCCAAGGGCCACAAGAATTTGTTTTTTATTTTACAGGGTTTGGTGGGAGGAGGGAAATCTATTGCCATTAATGAAGTTCTTTGAGAACAGTTTCTCAGAGTCAGTGTTATTATTTATGTTAACCGAAAAGCAAGCATGGTGGTGTGTCTTAAAACTCACAGGAGTTAAGAGGAACAGGGTAGAAAGGGGAGGAAGAAGGGTAAACTAGGCAAAGGAATTGTATGTAAAGGCAGAGTCAGGTAACTGGTAGAGGCCAACATCCTTGAAGCACAGGTGCTGGAGCCTGGGATTACACAACATCTAGTTTAGGACCTTCTGCATCATTCTTTACATGTTAATAAACATTACTGTTCAATCTTTTTAAACTTTCAGTCCATTAAAAATAGAGTATTTCAGGGGCGCCTGAGTGGCTCAGTCAGTTAAGCGTCTGACTTCGTCTCAGGTCATGATTTCACAGTTCGTGGGTTTGAGCCCCATGTCAGGCTCTGTGCTGACACCTAGCTCAGAGCCTGGAGCCTGTTTCAGATTCTGTGTCTCCCTCTCTCTCTGACACTCCCCTGTTCATGCTCACTCACTCGTTCTCTCTTTCTCTCTCTCTGTCTCAGAAATAAATAAAAAACATAAAAAAATAGAGTATTTCAGCCATTGTCTTTCCAGTGGGCAAAGAAAAACAAATGCTCTCTTAATAGCAACCACTTTGCCAAATTGAATTTATGATTAGTCAGTGAAGGAGATTATTCTGCCAATGTTGTATTTCCAAATAGAAAAATACTCTAGAGATTTAGAGTCAAATAAAATATCCAGAGTATTTCACAATATGTCAACTCTGGTTTGTAGCTCAATTTAGTAGTTGAGTTGACAGTTATTTTCCATATTAGCAATCAGTTTCCCCCACTTCAGTATAGAGGATATTCACTTATTGTAGTACACACAGACAGTGACTATTTGAATTTCAGACACTGAATTTAAGGATCTGATTCCCTGCTTGTAGAAAGTACCCAAGTGTTAGAGGCAAGGGATGACCCAGGGATGTCTTGATTTCTGGCCTTGGGCAAAAAGATTCATCCTTAGGAAAACACTGGTGTTACAAGTTGCCTGGGCTATGTAGACCTATATGAATATATTTGGCAGTGGTGGTAGTCTTAGATATATAGTTCTTCTCTGTGGATTCATATGCTTATATTTATATATACTTAAACTGTACTAAAACTATTGGGAATCTTGTCTATCAGAGTATAGTGTAAGATTCAGGTTAGGGAATTCATCTCCTTATTCATTTCAGAAAGTATAGAACTATTTGGAATAGGAACTGATAAAAATTCACATGCCCTAATGTACAGTTAGCCTCATGTTAGTTAATGTTTTTTATTTATTTATTTTTTTTAAATGTTTTATTTTTTATTTCTAGGAGAGAGAGAGAGAGACAGCGTGAGCAGGGGAGGGTCAGAGAGAGAGGGAGTCACAGACTGAAACAGGCTCCAGGCTCTGAGCTGGCAGTCAGCACAGAGCCCGACGCGGGGCTCGAACCCACGAACCGCGAGATCATGACCCGAGTGAAAGTCGGATGCTTAACCAACTACGCCACCCGGGCGCCCCTAGTTAATGTTTTTTAAATTGAAAAGAGCTTGAGTGTAGAGTGCGTGCATGTGTGTGTGTGTGTATACATGCACTTTCTGCTTTTGTGGGACAGAATTGTTACTCTGAATTTATGAAAATATGTAATAAAATGATAATAATGTAGTAATTGATATAATTAATAGTCTCATGCTTTATTTCACTAGTCATTGTTGAATTGTATGAAGTAATTCTCATAGTTAAGGTAACCTTCCTGGCAACTAAAATTAATTTTTAAATTATTAGAGTTATTTTAAAACTTAATTTATAAGTACTCAAGGATATAGACCATTTACTAAGCTCCATATCTTTTCAAAAACAAAATATTCCTGATATGAATTTAAAAATAATTTGATTATACAGGAAAGTAACTCTTTACATAGAGTCCCTTTCCAAAAAGAAACATTTAAAAATTGCCTTATTTCTCCTTAAGTACTTTTATGCTTTTAAAGTGTGAACATTTTAAACAATAGTAATTGGGGTGCTTGGGTGGCTTAGTCGGTTAAGCGTCCAACTTTCGCTTAGGTTGTGATCTCGCGGTTCGTGGGTTCGAGCCCCGCGTCGAGCTCTGTGCTGACTGCCGGCTCAGAGCCTGGAGCCTATTTCAGAGTCTGTGTCTCCCTCTCTCTCTGACCCTCCCCTGCTCACGCTGTCTCCCTCTCTCTCCTAGAAATAAATAAAAATATTTTAAAAAATAATTAAATAAACAATAGTAATTGTTTAACAATGTAGAAATAAAGGTAGAAGGAAATGGCAGATAAAATTACATTTCCTTATAACCTGCAACCCATTGACACATACTTTAGGCTGGCAGAGTAAAACTTTTCTCCAGGAACTCCTACTGTCTTAATGCTAATGCTTTGCTAGAGGGAGAAACAACCTTAGCTTGACAATAGCTAGGTCTCCAGTATCCTGGGATTCTTTAGCCTATGAAAATCTCATTGGAAACTTCCCGTGGACTTTACTTCCCCCAACTCCCAAGTATATAACCAGGCTCTCCTCATGGTCCTGGGGCAGTTCTTCCTGCCCACAAGTCCTGTACCTGTGCTTTAATAAAATCACCATTTTTCCACCAAAGACGTCTTTGAAAATTCTTTCTTGATTGTTGGCTCAGGACCTCACGAACCCCTCTATTACCTCCAAAATAGCTCATCAATAACCATTCAATGTAATGGATGATTGAGAAATTTGTCATATATAGGGAAACAGGTTCTGATTTGAGTTGGCATTCATTTGATTTGAGTTGCCATTCATTTTATTTTCAAATCAGAATTCAGACTTTTAAATTTTAGAAAGGCAATAAGGCACATATGCCATAATTGCATTATATGTTAGCTGCTTAAGGGAGCACCTCATAATTGTGTACACTAGTAATTCTACACTAGAATATGTAAACATTAAATGCGATAAGTTTAAGACTGTACTTGTTAGTAAGATCAGATTTTGTTATCAAAATTGTCTGGTGAGGTCATGCTTCTTTGTTTTTTGTTTTTGTTTTTTTTATTTGATTATAGTTGACATACAATGTTACTTTAGTTTTGTGTGTACAGCATAGTGATTGGACAAGTTTATACATTGTGCTATGTTCCACAAGTGTAGCTACTATCTGTCCCCATTACTTTTATATCACTATTCTCATTGTCTATATTTTTTATGCTGTGCCTTTTATTCTGTTACAGAATCTGTTGTGGATCACCCAGCAGAAGAACCAACCTGCAATTGGAGTTCTTGGAAGGGAGGAGGTTTATTTTACACCAGTGGGCTCAGAGGAGATCAGTCTCCAGAGGTCTGAGCCCAAAGCATCAACAGAGGGAATGATTTATAGCCTGTTACTTCTGCATTCCTCATTAATGCATGCGACAAGCAGGGTAAGAAGAAGAACTGGGAAGGGGGAGCCTTTGATCAGGGACAGGTATTTCCTTATCAGCCCTGTTGGCCATCTTATAACAGATTTTTCCCTATTAGTCCTACTTTTGATGCCCCTTTAAAGAGATCTATTCTGTATTAGAGGGCATCATCTTTATTACAGACTGGCTTTCCCCCCCCTCAGTTTCCTGACTGGTTTACAAAGTAACAGCATTCTTTTCCAAAGAAGATACAGGTGCCTTTTTTCTCAGCAGAGAAGAGGTCAAGTGCCTGTCTGTTCTGGAGGGCATTTTCTGCCAAGGAACTTTTTTGGCTCTATAGGGACACTAGGGAGTCAGCCACTTGTTAGTCCCACTGAAGAGCCTGTACCTCCTATACCAGTCCCTGTCCCCATAGCTATTTCTGCCCTTAGGAGTCAGGTAGCAACACTGCTTGTTTAGCCTGAACCTTAAGGCTGAAGGTTAATCTAAGCATTAACTTTTCAGTGCAGACAATTCCCCAAAATGGCATTAGCAGCCTTACTGGCAGGCAACCCAACAGACCTAAAGAGATTATACCATATTTAAGCTTTTAAACCCTTCAGATTTTTCCACTGAAAGTGCCCTGCTCTTACAAATGGGGCCCTTGGCAGAGTTCCCGGGCTTGGTGCAGAGGCTGCAGGCCTAGGCTGAGTTCCCCGGATGTGCACTCTCTGAGGAAAATGTTGCAAGGAATGCAAGGTAGCAGAGACACCACCACAAGCATAACAACCACAAAGGACACAATGACTCTAAACCCATATTTTTCAATAATAATACTGAATGTAAATGAGCTGAAAGCTCCAATCAAAAGACATCAGGTAGCAGAATGGATAAAAAAACAAAATGTATTTGCTGTCTACAAGAAACTCATTTTAGACAGGAGGACACTTTCAAATTCAAAGTAAGGGGATGGAGAAATATCTATCATACTACAGGAGGTCAAAAGAAAGCTGGAGTAGCTATACTTATATCAGACAAACTGGACTTTAAAGACAGTAAAAAGGGATGAAGAAGGGCATTATATAATAATCACAGGGTCTGGGGCGCCCGGGTGGCGTAGTTGGTTAAGCGTCCGACTTTCACTCGGGTCATGATCTCGCGGTTCGTGGGTTCGAGCCCCGCGTGGGGCTCTGTGCTGACTGCCAGCTCAGAGCCTGGAGCCTGTTTCAGTCTGTGACTCCCTCTCTCTCTGACCCTCCCCTGCTCACGCTGTCCCTCTCTCTCTCTCCTAGAAATAAATAAAACATTTAAAAAAAAAATAATCACAGGGTCTATCCATCAGGAAGAACTAACAATTATAAATGTTTATGCACCGAATATGGAAGCCCCTAAATATGTAAAACAATTAGTCACAAATGGAAACATTCTTATAGATAAGAATGTGCTAATAGCATGGGACTTTAATATTCCACTTATAACAATGGATAGATTAACTAGACAGAAAATCACTAAAGAAACAATGGACTTGAATGACACATTGGACCAGATGGATCTGATAGATATATTTAGAATTCTACAACCTGAGGCCAAGGAATACACTTTCTTAAGTGTGCACGGCACATTCTCCAATACAGATCACAACAGGGACATAAAGCAGCCCTCAATAAATACAAAAGAAGTGAGATCATACCATGCACACTTTCAGATCACAATGCCATGACACTTGAAATGAATCACAGGAAGAAGTCTGGAAAACCTCCAAAAACATGGAGGGTATGGAACACCCTACTAAAGAATGAATGAGCCAATCAGGTAATTAGAGAAGAAATTTAAAATATTTGGAAACAAATGAAAACGAAAATACAACAATCCAAACTCTATGGGATGCAGCAAAGGCAGTCCTAAGAGGAAAGTACATTGCACTCTAGGCCTATTTCAAGAATTAGAAAAAGCACAAGTTCAAAATCTAATAGTGCACCTAAAGGAACTAGGAGGAGAGCAAGAAGAGCACACCAAACCCAGTAGGAGAAGAGAAATAATAAAAATCAAGGCAGAAATAAACAATATAGAAATCAAAAAAACACTTGACAAGATCAATGAAACCAAGAGTTGGTGTTTTGAAAAAATAAACAAAATTGACAGCCTGCTAGCCAGGCTTCTCAAAAAGAAAAGAGCACTCAAAAAGACTTAATCATGAATGAAAATGGACTTATTACAACCAACCGCTCAGAAATATAAGCAATTATCAGGGAATACTATGAAAAATTATATGCCAACAAATTGGACAACTTAGAAGAAATGGACAAATTCCTAAACACACACTCACTACCAAAATTCACACAGGAAGAGATAGGAAATCTGAACAGACCAATAACTAGTGAAGAAATTTAATCAGTTATAAAAAAATCTCCCAACATATAAGAGCCCTGGGCCAGGTGGTTTCCCTGGAGAATTCTACCAGACATTTAAAACAGAATTAATACCCATTCTTCTCAACCTATTCCAAAAACTAGAAATCAAAGGAAAACTTCCTGACTCATTTTATGAAGCCAGCATCACTTTGATTTCCAACCGAGACAGAGACCGAGCAATAAAAGAAAACTACAGGCCAATATGATGAATACAGATGCAAAAATCCTCAAGATACTTGCAAATCGAATCCAACAGCACATAAAAAGGATTATCCATCAAGATCAAGTGGGATTCATTACTGGGTAACAGGGCTGGTTCAGTATTTGCAAATCAATCAATGTGATACATAACATTAACAAAATATAAAATAACCATATGACCTTGTCCATAGATGCAGAAAAAGATTTGATAAGATACAGCATCGCTTCTTAATAAAGACCCTCAAGAAAGTCTGGATAGAAGGAACTTATCTAAACATAAAAGCCATCTATGAGAAGCCCTCAGCTAAAATCCTCAATGGGGAAAAACTGAGAGCTTTCCCCATGAGACCAGAAACACGACAGGGATGTCCCCTGTCACCACTGTTGTTTAACATAGTGCTGGAAGTCCTAGCATCAGCAATAAGACAACAAAAGGAAATAAAAGGCATCAGAATTGGTGAAGAATAAGTCAAACTCTCACTTTTCGCAGACGACATGATACTCTACATAGAAACCCGACAGACTTCACTAGAAGCCTACTAGAACTGATCCATGAATTCAGTAATATTGCAGGATACAAAATCCACGTATAGAAATCAGTTGCATTTTTATACACCAACAATGAAGCAACAGAAAGAGAAATCAAGAAACCGATCCCATTCACAATTGCACAAAAAACCATAAAATACCTAGGAATAAACCTAACCAAAGATATAGGAGATCTGTATGATGAAAACTGTAGAAAACTGATGATGGAAATTGAAGAAGACACAAAGAACTGGAAAACATTCTATGCTCATGGATTGGAAGAATAAATATAGTTAAAATGTCATTACTACCCAAAGGAATCTACACATTGGATGCAATCTTAACCAAAATTGAACCAGCATTCTTCTCAAAACTAGAACAAACTATTCTAAAATTTGTATCGAACCACGAAAGACCCCAAATAGCCAAAGTAATATTGAAGAAGAAAATCAAAACTGTGACGCCAGGGTGGCTCAGTCGGTTAAGCATCCGACTTCAGCTCAGGTCATGATCTCATGGTTGTGGGTTTGAGCCCCGCATCGGGCTCTGTGCTGACAGACAGCTCAGAGCCTGAAGCCTGGTTCAGATTCTGTGTCTCCCTCTCTCTCTGACCCTAGCCTGCTCACACTGTCTCTATCTCTTTCTCTCTCAGAAATAAAACTTAAAAAAAAAAACCAAAACAAAACAAAAAAAAAAAACTTTAGGCATCACCATCCCTGACTTTAGCCTCTACTACAAAGTTGTCATCATCAAGATAGTATGGTATTGGCACAAAAATAGACACATAGACCAATGGAATAGAATAGAGAACTCAGAATTGGATCCACAAATGTATGGCCAACTAATCTTTGACAAAGCGGGAAAGAGTATCCAATGGAAAAAAGACAGCCTCTTTAACAGGTGGTGCTTGGAGAACTGGACAACAACATGCAGAAGAATGAAACTAGATAATTTTCTCACACCATACACAAAAATAAACTCAAAATGGATAAAGGACCTGAATGTGAGACAGGAAGCCATCAAAACCCTAGGAGAGAAAGTAGGAGAAAACCTCCTTGACCTCAACCACAGTAATCTCTTTCTTGACACATCCCTAAAGGCAAGGGAATTAAGAGCAAAAACGAACTCTTGGGACCTCATCAAGATTAAAAGCTTCTGCACAGCAAAGGAAACAATCCATAAAACTAATAGGCAACCGATGGAATGGGAAAAGATAGTTGCAAATGACATATCAGATAAAGGGCTAGTATCCAAAATCTATAAGGAACTCACCAAACTCCACACCTGAAAACAAAGGATCCAGTGAAGAAATGGGCAGAAGACATGAAGAGACACTTCTCCAAAGAGGACATCCAGATGGCTAACAGACACGTGAAACGACGCTCAGCGTCCCTCATTATCAGGGAAATACAAAAGTACACTGAGATACCACCTCAAGGCGGTCAGAGTGGCTAAAATGAACAAATCAGAAGACTCTAGATGCTGGCGAGGATGTGGAGAAACAGGCGCCCTCCTACACTGTTGGTGGAAATGTAAACTGGTGCAAACCCCTCTGGATAACAGTCTGGAGGTTCCTCAAAAAATTAACACTGGAACTCCCCTATGACCCAGCAGTAGCACTGCTAGGAATTTACCCATCGGATACAGGAGTGCTGATATATAGGGTCACATGTACCCCAATGTTCATAGCAGCACTCTCAACAATAGCCAAAACATGGAAAGAGCCTAAGTGTCCATCAACGGACAAATGGATCAAGAAGATGTGGTTTATCTATACCATGGAATACTACATGGCAATGAGAAAGAATGAAACCTGGCCATGTGTAGCAACATGGATGGACCTTGAGGATGTTATGCTGAGCGAAATACATCAGGCATAGAAGAACAGATACCATACTTTTGCATGTATAGGTGGATTAGGAGGAACTTAACGGAGGACCTTGAGTGAGAAGGGGAAAAATATTTGGCGAGATGGAGGGAGGCAAACCATGAGAGACTCTTGAATGTTGAGAACAAACTGAAGGCTGATGGGGCGGGGGAGAGAGGAAGGGGGCTGATGGGCATGGGGGAGGGCACTTGTTGGGATGAGCACTTGGTGTTATATGGAAACCAACTTGACAATAAACTATTTAAGAAAAAATTTTTAAAAATGAATTCATGAAATTCTTGACCTGTCACATTTGAAACCAGATATTAATGAGATTCGTCTTCTTGGGTGCTCCCTGATGTGAGCTATCTCTTGCTTTTCACTGTACCGCCAACTCCTTCCTGACCAGAGACAGCCAATGTGTTTTGCTCTCAAGCCACATCTAAACCCTTCCTACATTTGTAGATGTGGCCTCTTTTCTAACTCGTTGTGGAGTGTGTTCTGCCATTCTTCAGTTCATTTTCTCAATTATTAACAATAATTTGAGTGTTTTCTAGTATCCCATGGAAGGAGACAAGTTTAGAGTCCTCCTGCTACACTATTTTCCTAACCTCTTGGAATATCGGAATTTTTCTTTTGCTTCCTCTGTCATTTATTTCCTGTAGTGTATTTTTACTTTTAGTTATAGACTTTTTAATCTCTGATTGCTACTTTCTAAATATTTTCTATCTCCTTGTTGAAGATTTTACTGAGAACTTCCAGTCTTAATTCCAGTAAGTATCTTTACAACCATTACTTTGAATTCTCTATGATGCATATTGCTTTTCTCTGTTTCATTTAGCTCTTTTGCTGTGATTTTGGCGTGGTCTTTGATTTTGAACATCATGTCTCCTCATTTTGTCTAATTCCCTGTTTCTTCATATTAGGAAAGTCAGCTATGTTACCTGATTTTGAGAGTAGTGGCCTATGAAGACAAGATCTTGTAGGGCCCTGTAGTGCAATCTACTCTGTTTACCAATTTCAGGTGCAATCTACTCTGTTTACCAATTTCAGGTGCTTCAGAAGAGTCACCTATGTACACTGCCAGCACCCTGCTCTTGTGGTTAAGATGCATTTGCCTTCAGTCCGCTTAGCTGCAATGGCCCCCTTTGCCTGTTTTGGTCAGGGTTTAGTCCTGTACTGTTAAGGGGCCAGTTTTGGGCCCCCATAGGCTTGTAGATGGGTAAGACAAAGTGCTTTCCTTCAGTACTTTTGCTGGGATTGGACTCGCATCAATCTGCAGGATGTTCTTCCTGTGTTGTCCTGAGAGGCTTTCATTGTTGGGAAGGGCCTGTATTTAGATGACATTTCTCTTGGTGTTGAATTTAACATGAACTATGGAGCTATCTCCTTGTGCTTCCCACTGTGATTTTTTGTGTGTTTGTGAGTGGGGCTGGCAGTCAGATCACATAGGTGCCACCAACCTTCTGCTGGGCCTGTAGTGGAAGTGGTGTGTGGTGTTATCTTCCCCTCTTCCAATGGTAAGAGTCATTTTGTAGTAGTTCTGGTCAATCTAGGGGCTGCTTGCACAATGAGAAGCATCAAGTGTTTCTTCAGAGGAAGTTCTGGCTTGGAGATATGGATTGGATAAGGCTGTAGGCAGAACTTTCTCAGGAGGCAAAGTGGTTGGCATTAGCTTGCTATATTGAGAGTTTTACCACTGGTTGCCATGTGTTTCAAGGTATCTATTCTGCGACAGGAGGTGGTGAGAAATGGTGCCTGC
Organism: Hyaena hyaena; assembly: GCF_003009895.1. NCBI lineage: Eukaryota > Metazoa > Chordata > Mammalia > Carnivora > Hyaenidae > Hyaena > Hyaena hyaena. Next base: position 78,112 of record NW_024082310.1, on the reverse strand, counting down.
CAGATATTTGTTCTTGTAGAAGTCTCCTAAGTATCACTACTCTTCCAGGAAACTTCTGACATTAGTAAATAAATCCTCTCCCTGTATAACATAAGCACCTCTCATACTACTGCTTCTATGCTGTATCTGAGTGAGGTTGTTTGTTATTTTGGCTCTTTAATGATGGGGACTCGGGTTCCTATGTCCCCTGCATCTCCAAGAGCTGAGCCTACTGATTTTTAAAGTTCTTAGTGTTGAGTCCCACTGATTGTAATAACTCTGTAAGTTAACCCCTACTGGTTTTCAAAGCCAAATTATATGAGGACTCATTTTCCTATGCGGTTCCCACTTGTCTGTGGTGCCTGGTGTGAGGTTGTTGACCTCTCTTCTCTATGCTTGTGGTGTACCTCTTGTTTGTGGTTAGTTTGGTTCCAGCCTGGGACTCTGTCTTCAATACTGTTTTATTTAATTTCTTAAAAATTTCTTTAAATTCCAGTTAGGTAACATCCAGTATGCTACTGATTTCAGGTGTACAAAACTGTGATTCAACACACAGTGCTCATCACAAGTGCACTCCTCAATTCTTATCATCTATTTAATTCATTCCCCTACCCATCACCCCTCTGGTAACCATCAGTTTCTTATATATTGTGAAGAATCTGTTGTTTGTTTGCATCTCTCCCCTCCCCCATCTTTGCTCATTTGTTTTGTTTCTGAAATTCCACATATGAGGAAATAATATGGTAATTATATTTCTCTGATTGAGTTATTTCACTTAGCTTCCTGTGTAGTTCCATCCATGACAATGCAAATGGCAAGATCTCATTCCTATTTATGGGTGAGTAATATTACTTTGTGTGTATATATATATGTGTGTGTGTATATGTGTATGTATATATATGTATACTATATTTATCTTCAATAGCCAAATTATGGAAACAGCCCAAGTGTCCATCAAATGAGGAACAAAGAAGATATGGTATGTATGTGTATGTATATGTATATATGTGTACTGTGTGTGTATGTGTGTATTACAATAACATTTATTATAATATATGGCTATTGTTTATTACAATAAAATTGTGGTACATTTGTCCCTTCAAATTAATATGTTTGTAATCTTTGGGTAAAAACCTAGTAGTGTAATTGCTGGATGGTACATTAGTTCTATTTTTTTTAAATGTTCATTTATTTATTTTTTGAAAGAGAGAGATAGAGAGTAAGTGGGGGAGGGACAAAGAGAGGGAGACAGAATTCCAGGCAGGGTCCATACCTTCAGCACAGAACCCAATGTGGGGCTTAAACTCATGAACTATGAGATCATGACCTGAGCTGAAACCAAGAATCAGATGCTTAACTGATTGAGCCACCCAGGTGCCCTTCATTAGTTCTATTTTTACCTTTTTTGAGGAATCTCCATACTGTTTTCGAAGTGGCTGCACCAGTTTGTATTCCCTCCAGCAATGTAAGAGGATCTCCCTTTCTCTGCATTCTTGCCAACGTGTTCTTTCCTGTGTTGTTAGTTTTGGCCATTCTGACAGGTTTGAGGTGGTATCTCGTGGTTTTGATTTGTATTTTCCTGATGATTGATGTTGAGCATTTTTTCATGTGTCTGTTGGCCATCTATCTTCTTTGGAAAAATGTCTATTCACATCTTCCCACTTCCTAATTGGATTAGTCATTTTTGGGGTGTTGAGCACTATAAGTACTTAATATGTTTAGGTTACTGTTTATCAGATATCTAATTTTCATATGTCCTCCGATTCCATAAGTTCCCTTTTAGTTTTGCTGATTTTTTCTCTGCTGTGCAGAAGCTTTTTATTTGGATGAAGTCCCAATAGTTCATTTTTGCTTTCCTTTCCCTTGCCTCAGGAGACCTATCTAGAAGTTACTACAGCTGATGTCAAAGAAGTTACTGCCCATGTTTTTCTCTAGGATTTTGATGACTTCAGGTCTCACAGTTATGTCTTTCATCCATTTTGAGTTTATTTTTATGTATGGAATAAGAAGTGGTTCAATTTCATTCTTTTGCATATTGCTTTCCTGTTTTCCCAGCACCATTTGTTGAAGAGACTGTCTTTCCCATTGGATATTCTTTCCTGCTTTGTGGAAAATTAGTTGACCATATTGTTGTGGGTTCATTGCTGAGGTTTCTATTCTGTTCTTCTTTTTAAATGTTTTACATTTATTTATTTTTGAGAGGTAGAGACAGAGCACAAGTGGGGGAGGGCCAGAGTAAAGAAGGATACACAGAATACGAAGCAGGCTCCAGAGAGTTCTGCATATTGATCTTGTACCCTATGATGTTGCTGAATTTATCAGTTTGAGCATTTTTTTGGTGGAGTCTTTAGGGTTTCTATATGTGTTATCATGTTATCTGCAAATAAAGGAAGTTTTATTCTTCCTTGCTTATTTCGATGCCTTTTATTTCTTTTTGTTTTCGGATTGCTGTGGCTAGGACTTCCAATATGTACTGTCGTAAATAACAGTGGTGAGAGTGAGTGGATAACCCTTTCTTCTTCCTGACCATAGAGGAAAAGCTCTCAGTATTTCTGCATTGATGATACTACCTGTTTTTCATAGATGGCCTTTATTATTTTGAGTCATGTTCCCTCTAAACCTACTTGGTTGAGGGTTTTTATCAAGAACAGATGATGTACTTCGTCAAATGCTATTTCTGCATTTATTGGGAGGATCATATGGCTCTTATCCTTAATATAATGTATCACACTGATTTATGAATATTGAACTACACTTGCAACTCAGGAATAAATACCACTTGATGATGGTGGATGATTTTTTATTGTATTGCTGGATTTGGTTTGCTAGTATTTTATTGAGATTTTTTGTAACTATGTTCATCAGGGATATTGGTCTGTAGTTCTCTTTTTTAGTGGATTCACTAAAAAAAAATTAGTGTAATTTTAAAATTACAAATGTTTATTTATTTTCGAGAGAGAGAGAGTACAAGAAGAGTCAGAGAGAGAGAGAAAGGAGACACAGAATCCAAAGCAGGCTCCAGGCTCTGAGCTGTCAGCATATGGGGCTGAAACCTATGAACTGTGAGATCATGACCTGAGCTGAAGTTGGACACCCAACTTACTGAGACACCCAGGTGCCCTTTTAGTGGATTCTTAATCTGGTTTTGGTATCAGGGTAATGATGGCTTCATAGAGTGAATTTGAATGTTTTCCTTCCTTTTCTATTTTGGAATATGTGGAGAAGCATAGGTACTAATTCTTCTTTCAATGCAGGGCAGAATTCACCTTGAAGCCATCTGGTCCTGGACTTTTGCTTGCTGGGAGTATTTTGACTGGTGATCCACTTTCTTTGCTGGTATTGGCATATTTGCGTTTTCTACTTCTTCCTTTTTCAATTTTGGTAGTTTATGTATCTCTGGGAATTTATTCATTTCTGCCAGGTTGTCAAATTTGTTGGCATATAGATTTTCATGATAGTCTCTTATAATTGTTTGTAGTTTTATTGTTTTGCTTGTTATACTTTTTCATTTGTGAGTTGTATTTACTTGGGTCTCTTAATTTGATAAGCTTGGCTAGAGTTTCATCAATTTTGTTAAATTTTTTAAGGAACTAGCTCCTCGTTTCATTGATCTGTTCTATTTTTTTATGGTTTCTATATAATTTATTTCTGCTCTAATCTTTCTTATTTCTTATAATCTTCCTTCTATTGGCTTTAGACTTCATTTATGTTCTTTTTCTAGCTCCTCTAGGTGTAATGTTAAGCTGTTTATTTTATATTTTTCTTCCTTCTTGATGTAGGCCTGTATTGCTATATAATTTCCTCTTAGAACTGCTTTTGCTGAATCTGAAAGATTTTGGTCCCTTTTGTTTTCATTTTCATTTGTTTTTGTGTATGTTTTTTTTTTTAATTTCTTCTTTGATTTCATGTTTGACCCATTCATTATTCATTGTCATGATGTTTAACCCTCGTGTATTTGTGGTCTTTCCAAATTTTTTTCTTCTGTGCCTTCTAGTTCCATAGTATTGTGGTTGGAAAATATACATGGTATGATCTCAATCTTTTTTTTTTTTTTAATAGTTTATTGTCAAGTTGGTTTCCAGTATGATCTCAGTCCTTTTGTATTTGCAGGGGCCTGATTTTTGACTTAGTTGTAATATATACTGGAGAATGTCCCATGTACTCTGCAGAGAGTGTGTATTCTCCTATTTTAGGATAGAATGTTCTGAATATAGCTGTTAAGTCCATATGATCCAGTGTGTCATTCAAAATCATTGTTTCCTTATTTTTTATTTAGATGATCTATCCATTGATTTAAGTGTGGTGTTTAAATCCTCTCTTACTATTCCATTATTATCAATTCCTTTTTGTTTGTTACTGTTTTATATATTTGGGGACTCTATGTTGGGTACATATATATTTACAATTGTTATATCTTCTTATTGGATTGTCTCTTCTATTATGATATAGCACCCTTTTTATTGTCTTTCTTTGTCTCTTGTCACAGTCTTTGTTTTAAAGTCTATTTTGTCTATAGGGCGCCTGGGTGGCTCAGTTGGTTAAGTGTCCGACTTCAGCTCAGGTCATGATTTCACAGTTCTTGGGTTCAAGCCCCTCATTGGGTTCTGTGCTGATGGCTAGCTCAGAGCCTGGAGCCTGTCTTCAGATTCTGTGTCTCCCTCTCTCTCTGACTCTCCCCTGCTCATGCTGTCTCTCTCTCTCTCAAAAATAAATGAAACATTAAAAAAATAATGTCTAGTTTGTCTGATATAAGTATTGGTAAGCTGGCTTTCTTTTGACATCCATTTGTGTGATAAATCATTCTCCCGTTCCCTCACTTTTAGTCTGCAGATCTCTTTAGGTATAAAATGAGTCTCTTCTAGGGAGCATATAGGTGAGTTTTTATTTTTTTTTATCTGTTCTGACATCCTATATCTTTAGAGGGTTTAGTCTATTTACATTCAAAGTAATTACTGATAAGGGCGCCTGAGTGGCTCAGTTGGTTGAGCGTCCGACCTCAGCTCAAGTCATGGTCTCGCGGTTCATGGGTTCGAGCCCCATGTCAGACTCTATGCTGAATGCTTGCTCAGAGCCTGGAGCCTGTTTCAGTTTTTGTGTCTCCTTCTCTTTCTGCCCCACCCTGGCTCACACACTGTCTTACTCTGTTTCTCAAAAATAAATAAATGTAAAAAATTTTTTCCAAGTAATTACTGATAGAGATATATTTAGTGCCAGTTTATTGTTTTCTTGTTCTTTCTGGAGATTTCTCTGATTTTTTAATGGTCTTCTTAACTTTTGTTCTCTCCTTTGCACTCAAAGAGTCTCCTTTAATATTTCTTCCAAGTCCTGGTTCATGGTCACGAAATACTCCAGTTTTTGTTTGAGTAGGTCTTTATATCTCTTCCTATTCTAACTTTATATCCCTTTCTATTCTCTTCTAGCCTTGTTAGATAGAAGATTATTGCCTGCATATTTTGCCCATTCCACATTTTGCCTATATCATTCCACTCCCTTCTGACTTTCCAAGTTTCTGTTGAGAAGTTTCCATCTAGCCTTATGAGATTTCCCTCCCAAGTTAAGGACACTTTTGTCTTGCTGCGTTTAAGACTTTTTTTATTTATTACTCTATTTTGCCAGTTTAATTACAATATGTCTTGGTATTGGCCTGCTTTTGTTGATTCTGATCAGACTTCTCTGTGCCACCTGGTTCTGGATGTCTGTTTCCTTCCCCAAATTAGGGAAGGTTTCAGCTGTTATTTCTTCAAACAAATTTTCTACCCCTGTTTTACTCTCTCCTTCTTATGGAACTCCTATAATACATATGTATTATGTTTGATGGAGTCATTTAGTTCCCCTAGTCTATTCTTGAGTTTCATAATTCTCCTTTTCTCTCTTGTTCAGTTTCATTATTTTCCATTTTTTCTTCTGCTAGGTCACCAATTTTTTCCTCTGCTTCTTGCAGCCTGGTGTTCATTGCATCAGGCCTGTTTCCAAACTTGTTTATTTCATTCCTTATCCCTGGTTTATTCTTTTTTAACTCTTAATATTTCTGTGGTAAGGTTCTCACTCATGTCCTCTATTCTTTTCTCAAGTCCAATGAGCATCTTTATGAGTGTTGCTTTAAATTATCCATCAGGCATGTTATTTATATCTTTTTTGCTTATATCTCTAGATGTGGCCTTATCTTGTTCTTTCATTTGGGATAAGTTTTTCTGTCATGGCATTTTTGTCTAAGCCTCTGCTTTCCTCTGTGTGTTCAAAAAGGCAGTTATGTCTCCTGCTCCTAAAAGGAATGGCCTTATGAAGAAGAGGTCATATAGTGCTCATGGTCTGGCACATCAGAGTGTGTCTCTGGTGTGTCCTGTGTGTGCTCTGATACTGTGTTTTGGATGATCTACCCTTCAGGCCCGTCGTCTGCAGAAGCTCTCCTTGACTGCTGTGGGCAGTATTCGTCCCCTGGGCTGAATGTGGTGAATTTTAACTAGGTCTGCTTTGTCTGCTTGTGACTTGAGACCTGACACCACTTCCACCAGAACTGAGGCCCTGGAGCAGTCTCTGGTCAGGAACACGGTGTGGGAAGGGGCCCTCCACACTGGGATTGAGGCAAACTTCACTGAGAAGGGCAGTCCGATTAGGGCACAGTAGAGTGGGTCTTGGTGTAAACTAGTCAGTCTTTGTTGGCGCTTTGCTGCTGCCTACAGGTGGCTCTGTGCTTATGCTGAGGGGTGAGGAAGGCAAATGGTGCTAGCCAGCTCCTTTGTTTCCAGAGGTGAGTCTTCATTAATCCTGCCTCATATGGAATTGCTCCAAGAATAAAATAATCTACCCTCTGTGTGCTCAAGGATTCTTCAGATTGATGTTTCCACACTGTCTGGGTTTTCTGCCTACCTTCTCTTTAGGAGCAGCACAGTGTCTACCAGGCTCAGTCCCACCAAGCCTGCTGACCTTTAAAACTCTACACTTTAAGCCCAAGTGGTTGCAAGAACTGACAAAATTCAGTCCCTCTCTCCCTCCTGTGTGCTCCTCTCTCTCTCTCTCTCTGTCTTCTCTGTGACCATGGCTCCCTCCCCTCCACAGCATCCATGATCTGTTTCTCCCTTAAAGTATATCTCCATGGTTCCTTGCTTCATTGTGCCCTCTTCTCTGCCTTTAGTTGTGAGGTTTGTTCTATAAGTCTTTAGGTTGATTTCTGGGATAATTAGGATAATTCAATAGTTAATTAGTTGTGTTCATGGGTTTAGACAAGCCCAGGGTCCTCATATTCCAATACCATCTTCCTTTCCTACACTTCCTCCTGATTTAGATGTGGCTTTCTCTCTAGGATTAACCATGGAGAGTCTGTTCTGCCAGTCCTATGTTTTCTGGGTTAGTTTCACTGATTTAGCTCTTATCTAGGTATATTCTTGGGAGATGATGAGCATACGATCCTTCTACTCCACCATCTTCCCAGTATTCCTCTACAATGTGATTTTTGAAGTCTAGAAAGTTCCTTCTGATCATGATTTATTACTTGATCATGGTGAATAATTCTTTTAATATACTGTGAAATTCATTTTGCTAGTAACTTCTTGAGAATTTTTACATCCATGTTCATCAGGGATATTGGCCTGTGATTTTCCTTTTTAGTGGGGTCTTTGTCTGATTTTAGATTCAAGATAATGCTGCCTTCATAGTATGAGTTTGGAACCTTCCCTTCTATTTCTATTTTTTAGAACAGTTTGAGAAGAATAGGTATTAATTCTGCTTTATATGTCTAGTAGAATTCACCTGTGAAGCCATCTGGGAAAGGAATCTTATTTTTTGGGAAGTTTTTGATAACTGATTCAGTTTGCTTGCTGGTTATGGTTCTGTTGAAATTTTCAATTTTTTAATAAATGTTTTTAAAATATTTATTTATATTTGAGAAAGAGACAGACAGACAGAATGCAAGCAGGGACAGGGCAGAGAGAGAGTGAGACTCAGAATCCAAAGCAGGCTCTAGGCTCTGAACAGTCAGCAGGGCTCAAACACATGAACTGCGAGATAATGACCTGAGCCCAAGTCAGATGTTTAAATGAGCCACTCAGGCGCTTCGCAAATTTTCTGTTTCTTCCCGCTTGAGTTTTGGTAGTGTGTGAATGTCTGGGAATTTGTGCATTTCTTCCAGATTTTCTAGTTTGTGGGCATATAATTTTTCATAATATTCTCTTATAATTGTATTCCTATGGTGTTGGTTGTGATCTCTCCTCTTTGATTCATGATTTTATGTATTTGTTTCCTCTCTTTTCTTTTTGGTAAGTCTGTCTAGGGATTTATCAATTTTGTTTATTCATTCAGAAATATGAGCACTTAGTTCATTGATCATTCTACTCTGTTTTTTGATTCTATATAATTTATTTCTCCTCTAGTGTTTTTTATTTCCCTTCTTCTGCTGGCTTTGTGCTTCATTTGCTGCCCGTTTTCTAGCTCCTTTACGTATAAGGTTAGGTTATGTATTTGAGACCTTTTTTGCTTCTTTGAGATAGGCCTGGATTGCAATGTATTTTCTTCTTAGGATTGCCTTTGCTGCATCCAAAGGGTTTGGACTTTCATGTTTTAATTTTCATTTGCTTCCATGTATTTTCATTTGCTTCCATGTATTTTTTAATTCCTTTAATTTTCCGGTTGACCCGTTCATTATTCAGTAGGATGTTCTTTATCCTCCATGAATTTGGGGGCATTCCAATTTTTTTCTTGTGATTAATTTCAATTTTCATAGCATTGTATCTGACATATACATGGTATGATTTCAATTCTTCAATATTTCTTAAGGGCTGTTTTGTGACTCAGAATGTAATCTATTTTGGAAAATGTCCTTTGTGCACTCAAATAGAATGTGTATTCTGATACTTTAGGAAGAAAATTTCTGATTATATCTGATTATATCACAGTGTTCCACCTGGTACATTGTGTCATTCACAGTTGATGGTTCCTTACTGATTTTCTGCCTAGGTGATCTGTCCATTGCTGTAGGTGGAATATTAAAGTCTCCTACAATATGTTATTATCCAAATGTTTGCTTATGTTTGTGATTAAATTGTATATATATTTGGATTCTCCACGTTGGAAGCATAAATATTTACAATTGTTAGCTCTTCTTTATGGTTATACTCCTTAATTATGATATATTGCCCTTCTTCATCTCTTGTTGTAGTCTTTGTTTTAAAATCTAGTTTGTCTAATATAAGTATGGCAACTTCAAATTTCTTTGGCGCCCATGAGCATGATACATGGTTCTCCATCCCCTCACTTTAAATTTCCAGATGTCTTCTGGTCTAAAATGAGTCTCTGGTAGGCATATAGATGGGCCTTGTTTTTGTTTTTGTTTTATTTCTTCTGATACCCTATGTTTGTTGATTGGGGCATTTAGTCTATTTATATTCAGTGATTATTGAAAGATATGAATTTAGTGCCCCTGTGTTATCTATAAATTTCATGTTTGTTGTGATGCCTCTGGTCTTTTGTAGTCTTTGCTGCTTTGCACTTAACAGAGTCCCCCTTAGGATCTCTGGCAGGAAAGGTTTAGTGGTCATTAACTCCTTTATTTATTATTTGTCTGGGAGTCTTTATCTCTCCTTCTATTCTGAATGACAACCTTGCATTTTTTGGCTGCATATTTTTCCTACTCAGCACATTGAATATTTCCTGCCACTCTCTTCTGTCCTGCCAAGTTTCAGTGGACAGGTCTGCTACTACCCTTATATGTCTACCTTTGTAGGTTAAGGTCCGTTTTTCCCTAGCCGCTTTCAGAATTCTCTCTTTATCTTTGTATTTTGTTAGTTTTACTATGCTCTGCTGTGGTGTAGACCTGTTTTTGTTGATTTTTTTGATGTTCAGTTTTGAAAGAGAGGGACAGAGAGAGAGAGAGTGAGCAAGTGGGCTAGGACAGAGAAAAGAGTGAGACAGAGAATCTGAAACAGGCTTGTGGGCTTGAACCCACAAACCGTGAGCTGAAGTCAAACCCTTAACCAACTAGCCCCCCTGTTTTTGTTGATTTTGAAGGGAGATCTCTGTGCCTCTTGAACTGGGATGCCTATTTCCTACCCCAGATTAGGGAAGTTCTCAGTCATAATTTGTTCAAATAAACCTTTTGCCCCTTTCTCACTCCTTTCTTCTTCTGGGACTTCTATGATATGTGTATTATTTCATTTCATGGAATCACTTGGCTTTCTAATTCTCCCCTTGTGATCTAGAAATTCCCTTTCCCTTTTTTTTTCAGCTTCATTATTATCCATAATTTTGTCTTCTATTCCACCTATTCTCTCCTCTGCTTCTTCCATCCTGTCAATCACTGTATTCGGTTTATTTTGCATCTCAATTATGACATTTTTTGTCCATTGTGACTACTTCTTAGGTATTTGATCTCTTTTGCAATAGATTCTCTACTGTCTCTATGCTTTTTTCAAACCTAGGTATTAGTCTTATGATTGTTACTCTAAGTTCTTGTTCAGATATATTGTTTATATCTGTTTTGAGCAATACTCTGACTTCTTCTTGAACTCTCTTTTGGGGAGGAATTCCTCCATATTGTCATTTTGACCAAGTTTCTGTCTTTTGCATATTTTAAAAGCTTGTTATGTGCCCCGCATCTGAGAGTGCTATTATATTAAAAAGAGGTCATACATGTCCAGGGCCTAAATCTTCAGGAAGTGTTTTTGGTATATGTTTTGTGCACTCTGTTGTTGAATTTTGGCTGCTCTATCCCACTGGTCAGTCCTCTGCAGAGCTCCTCCTTGCTTGTAGTGGTGGAGTGTTTGGACCTTCAACCACCTGTGCTTTGATTTATTTGTTGAAGTAACCCTGGGGAAAAAATAAGGAAAAGGGTGGGAAGCCTTGATCCCATAAAAAGAGAAAAATGAAAAGGGAGGAAAGAAGACCAAACAGAGAATCAAAAAACTATGAGGCTGGGGTGCCTAAGTGGCTCAGTCAGTGAAGTGTCTGACTTCAGCTCAGGTCATGATCTAATGATTCATGAGTTTGAGCCCTACATCGGGCTCTGTGCTGATGGCTCAGAGTCTGGAGCCTGCTTGAAATTATGTGTCTTTCTCTCTGCCCCTCCACTGCTCACACTCTGCTCTCTCTCGCTCTCTCTCTCTCTCTCTCTCTCAAAAGTAAATAATAAAGACATTTTGTAAAAAACCATGAGGCTAAATGCAGAGAAATAGAAGGAAAACTGAAGAGGAAGAAGAAGAAGAAGAAGAAGAAGAAGAAGAAGAAGAGAAAAGGTGGAAAAAGAATAGGATAAAAATGCCTATCAAACAATAACATATATGTTTTTATATAAATTGACCAAAAACAAATCAGAAACTATGAGCCTGATTCCAAAAGAATAAAAGAAGAACAAAGAATGAAAAACAAAACCAAAAGTTGTCTTTTGGTGCCTGGGACTGGTGCTGTGCTGGTCTGGAGAAAAGGATTCCTGCGTTGGGTCAGTCTTCCTCCACTAGATGAGCAGTTGTAAGGCTAGGAGTGGCAGCATTTGATGTCCCACTTCCACTGGGATCACTGAGCTGCTCTCTGAAATTCCACTAAGTTTTTGCTGGCAGGAAAATGGCGATAGCCAATCTCTTGTTTTCCAACTGGGTATCTCAACCCATGCCGTTTAGGCAGCCCTCACAAAATAGTGAGGGTGGTTATTTTGCCTTTCTCCACAGTTCTCCCGTGCATTCTAGGCACTCAGCTGGAATTCAAAACCCAAAGTCCTTTTTTTTTTTAAATGTTTATTCATTCCTGAGAGAGAGAAAGAGAGAGAGCGCACACAAGAGCAAGCATGAGCAGGGGAGGGGCAGAGAGAGGGAGACACAGAATCCGAAGGAGGCTCCTGGCTCCGCTCACAGTACAGATCCTGATGCTGGTCTCAAATTCACAAACCATGAGATCATGACCTGAGCTAAGTCAGACACTTAACTTACTGAGCCCTCCAGGTGCCCCCAAAACCCTGAAGTCTTAAAGGTCCCAGCTCCATGTGGCTCCTCTTCCCTCTTCCAGAGACACTCCGCCCTCCTGATAAAGGCCTTTAGCTGGCACCTGCAGGATTTTTTCCCCCTTGGCAAGGCAATAAACACTCTTCCCATATTATTCCCGGAAAGGGGACTGTTCTCTCCTAGTGCACCCCTGAGATTGTTACACTGTGCTATTCACTCCAGGGCTGGCTCCCTCCTCTGCAGAAGGGTGTCCCCAAGAACCCCAAGTTACAGCTCCTAAGGCTGATTGCAAAAAAAGAAACATACTCTCCATATTTTTCATTCCCTTTCCATGGTCCAGAGAGGTTTTTCTCTTGTGCTAATTCGATACTGCCCTTTCACAACCCCTCTCTCTTTCTCTCCCTTTAGTCTCTCCACAGAAAGGGTTCCCTCACCTCCACACCTATGTTGTTTTAGTTCCCCCAGTTCACATACATACACCTCCATCCTGCCAAGCTGTCTCCCTCGAGCTGTGGAGATCTTTCTGTCACTCCACAGATTGATTTCCTATTATCTGTAATCCAAGTAATCTGACCTCAGTATGGCTGTGTTTGAGGGACGAAGAAAACCCTGGTCCCCTACTCCTCCACCATCTTAATTTCCTCTCCATAAGAGACTCCTAAAAATAGAGAATAAAATGAGGGTTGATGGAGGGAGGTTGGTGGGGCATGGGCTAAATGGGAGATGGGTATTAAGGGCACGTGTTTTGATGATCACTGGGTCTTATATGTAACTGATGAATCAGTAAATTCTCCTGAAAAATATATTATACTATATGTTAACTAACTAGAATTTAAATAAAAATTCAGAAAAAAAGATTCACTCATGTACAATAACACATATAAAACAAGATTATATAATGATAGGTTGATGAAAATGATGACTAGAGCCGTGCAGAAACCCAATCCTGTATTTTCCCTTAGAGCAGTTGTTCTGTACTTGATAAATCAGTGTTTGAAGTCATTTCATGATGCATAATGATTGTGAATAATGTGAATCTATTGTGTATCCTTTGGAAGTTAATGTTCTTTTTGAAAATTCTCAGTCTGATATTAGGGCTTTTGTAAATCTGAATTTTCACAATGTCTCTTTTAAGGCTATTTCAGTCCTTGATATTATGAGGTTTACTAAATAATATCTAAGTGTGGATTACTTTGTACATTACATCTGTCTTGGGAACCCTTTTGTCCTTTCTGAATCTAAAAAAAATTATTCTTCTCATGAGTTATGGGAGACTCTCAGACATTATTTCTTTGAATATAACCTTTCCCACATTCCTTTATTATATGGAAACTTTGTGGGATTTCACATAATAGAACTGTTTATTCTGTTTTCTTCATTTCTAAGCCTCTCTTCCATATTACCAATATATTTTTCTCACTCTAAATTCAGATCTATATTTAGTTTGCTAATTTTCTCACCTCTATCTATTTTTTTAAAGATAGCTTAGATAGTTTAATAGTTTGCTCTATCCCCAGCTGTGGCCAAGACCCATAATGACAGTTACCTTGTTATTTCCTCTTCTTTTAGCTGGCTTATAATACTTTTATTTCAAAACAAAAACTTTTCTTTCCAACGCTTATGCTAATATTGTAGCCTTCAGATGTTCTTGCTTTAGTCAGAAAGTTCAGTTAAAACACCTCATCTTGTGTGGGCCCAATAGGAGGCTTTGGCTTTAGTGCTTACCTACTATTGGTAGTTTATCTTTCACTTTCTTTCTTTCCTCTGAGGATTTTCCTTCTCTTTTTTTGTTTTTTGACAGCTAAAATCTGTATTTAAAAGGACATTTGTAGTTCATCCAGTATTTCAAGGTGTTTTCCTAAATCTATGGGCTTCCATATTTAGGAAGGGGATCATGTTTTTTTCGGATAAAGGGGAAAAATGCTTTGTGACATTTAATTGTCTTTTGTAATGGATCCTCTACATTTCTGATCAATATTTTATACAATGGTCAATCTTCACTATTGTTATTAAATAAAGGTTTGCTATTACAGATATAAGTCCATCTTCAGTTTTTGCAGTTTATAATAAATTTCATGTTTAAGGGAAGATAAAAACATTCTCTAAAAACAACAAAGAATATATTAATGAAATGAAATCACCTAAAATAATTGTCTTCTTAATTTAGCTCTTAACTATAGTGATTCTTTTTCAGATTTAACAATTCTATGTGGAAGATGATTTGGTGAATGAAAAATTCATTCTTTTTCCTTTATTTCTATCTATATCAGTGACTCAGATTCTTAGCAGGGTTTGTTTTTTTTGCCACTCCTAGGTGACACTTGACAATGGTTGGAGATATTTTTGGTTGTTGCATTTGGGTACTAGTGTCATATAGTGGGCAAAGCCCAGGGATGCTGATAAACTTCCTATAATTCACAGGATGGCCACCATAACAGTATCAATCTGATATTATCTGACCTAAAATATCAATTGTGCTTCGGTTAAGAAAACCTATTTATAAAAGGAACTATATAACTTTCTCAGTCAGCTAGCTGAAATTAATCTTACTTATAAATGTAAAGTATACTTTACATTAAAATTACTCACAAATTTCTACACATGTAACTTATTTTCTTAATTCCAGGTATATCTGCTAATGAAAAATTCTCAGTGAAGCCATCTCATCCCTATCTTTATCCATAAAGAAGGTGTTAAAATAGAACCATGAAAGCATTGAGAGATGAATAAGGTTTCTTACTTGATGTTTTAGCTTTGGTAAATAAAAGAATAAAATAATTCTTATTAACCGGTAGTGATATAATCAATAAAAAATCATTCCTTTAAGCTATATGGTGTATGTGTACCTTAAAAAAATTCTACATCTTTTTGTAGATGACCTGAAGAAATAGAGACTCAAGGTTAAAAAGTGTATTTTACCTTTTCATAATGAACAGAAAACACAGAATCTTTCTAAGTAGGTATTTAATCTACATAAACCAGTTGTTTTGAAATAATCCACATTGATTTGTCATATTAATGAGAATATACTTCATATTTGTTTTTTTTGGGGGTGTGTCATAAAAATAAAAGATTTACAGTATTGCTTATTGGGATCTTTTTGAACAGAGTACATTTCTTCCCATCGTATTTTTTTTCTTTTTTAATTTAGAATTTTTAATCTTAAAATAGTTTTAGGCTTAAGAGAAAATTGCAAAAATAGGAAAGTTCCTACATTCATATTACCAATCTTCTTCTAATGTTAACATCTTATATAACCATAGTATAATTATCAAAAAGAGGGGGAAATCACTACAATATTATTAACTAAACTATATATCTTACTCAGATTTCACCAATTTTTCCGCTAATACTCTTTTTTCTGTTTCAGGATTCAATCAAGGATTCCATATTATATTTAGTCAGCATGTCTCCTTAGTCTTCTCTACTCTGACATTTCTTCAGCATTTTATGAACTTGACATTTTAAGAGTACACTGGTAAGTTATATCATGGAATGTCTCTCAGTTCAGAATTACCTGATGTTTTCTCTTGAGTAGATTGAGCTTATGTTTTAGCAACAACATAATAAAGCCACCAGAGAAGTGATGGTGTACTTTTCTCAGTTTATCGTCTCAGAAGATAATGTTGAAATCTCTTCTTACTGGTGATGTTATTCTTGGAAAGGTGGTGTCTGTCAGGTTTCTCTACCAGAAAGTTACATTATATCTTTCTTGCCATTTCATTAAGTTTTTAAATAGAAAACAAATGTGAAAGACATAAAAATTATTCAGTTTCTACACTTTGTAATTAGTTGGTTTAAATGGCATAATTTTATCTGATAAATTTTATACTTTTAATATAATGTTTGCAATGTAGTTAGGTTGGGCAATCAAATTTTTTGAATAGCCTTAATATGTATTATCAGAACATCTATTTAACTTGAAGTTTGCTGCAAAAGAAATTAATAGGAATGCCAAGAAATGTGATAAAGAAAAAGCTGAAAAGACAAAGATTAAAAAGGTAAGTCATTTTTATATTTTTCCTTTTTTTAAACTTATGAAGTGGTCACAGTCATATGAGAGTACTTAAGTCATTTTATTTTATTTTGAAGAAAGATTACTATCTTTAGCATTCTAAACCAAATATCTATTTTAGCAAAATATTTACTATCCAACAGTTAGTAAGAAATAAAAAGGTACCATTATTATTTATATGTGTAAGTATGCCTCTAAAACAGAGTATATCTGTTCAGTTACCTATAGCTGAAGACTGTCCTTTGGTTTGTAGCCAAAACTACTCTTACTAAGAAGTATAAAGCCTATATTTGAGAATAATGTTTAACATTTTGGCACATTTTAATTTCTACAGTTTCTTAGGTATCATATCTAAACACTACATAGCTTTAATGTATGTTTTGGTTTATGTATTGTGTATTTGCTAGGAAAATTTACAGGACGGAGCATATAGTTGTACTCATGGCTGTGATATATTAACATAAAAGGATACCCAAAATCAACAAAGGGAAAAGGCATATGGGGCAAAGTCTAGAGGAATCCGGGCTCAAGCTTTCAAGAGTTCTCTCCAGGCTTTCGGGCAAGATGGCTGAGAAGTAGGGAGCTCCACGCATT
The DNA here is from genome assembly GCF_003009895.1 of Hyaena hyaena. NCBI lineage: Eukaryota > Metazoa > Chordata > Mammalia > Carnivora > Hyaenidae > Hyaena > Hyaena hyaena. The sequence continues at coordinate 61,603 of NW_024082310.1, read as the reverse complement.
TCGCTTGCACCCATCTCTCAAATAGAGAAGGCCTGAAGTCATAGGACACTGAGCAACAGGAGTCTGGGAAGAGAAAGAGACAGAATACATTGGGAAGGAATCCTCATAAGTGCGTGAGTGCAAACTGGGGAAGATAAAAGCGGGACGGGACCCAAAGATACGGAGGGAGGGGAGGGAACCCCACTTGCGTGCAGCTGCCTTGAGTGATGAGGAACGGTGGAGGTTGTGAGCTGTGGCAAGGCCAGGGGAAGGGAAAGAGAAGCTGAGATTGATCATAGAAACTTCCCTAGAGAAGAGAAAAACCTCGGCTTGGAAAGAGTGTTTTTTAGTTTTGGCTGGGGTGCTGACTTTGAACTAGTCTCAGAAAGCACCAGAAAAAACTGCAATGCAGTTCTCCCGGCCCCATCCCTGGTGGCGGTGGCCCGGTGGCGTGGACTCTACGGACCTGAAGTTGCTACCTTCCCCACACTTACTCGGGATGGATTGCTGCTTGACCCTGGCTGTGACACTTCCCCCACTCCCCACTCAACCTGCGGCAGCAGGGAAGCAGTGACCTGCGGGACTGTTTAGGGCAGTATAAACAAATCCTGCAAACTGGACCTGGAAACGAGGTGGGAACCCGAGATTAGAACACAGCCCACCTTGGCTACCTCCTCAGCACAGGAAGATCGGACCCAAAGAAGTGATTTGCAACGCTTGGTTGAGAAGGGACTGGGGCAATGCCATTTTTCTCCCCACAACCACCAAGGCGGGTACTCAGGGAGCAGCCAGCAGGATACAGTAGAGACTAGACTTGTTTACACCAAACTACGCCCATCCCCGCCCATCCCCAACAGAGAGCTGTTTTGTTGTTGTTGTTGTTGTTACCTGAGCCTGGGTTTGCATGTTTATTGGTTTTGTCTGTGCTTTTGTGTACCTTTATTCCCTCTGTGGTTGTCAGTTTTCTTTCTTCAGGGCTACCTAAAGAAACAAGCCAAAGTACACAAGGTGGAGAATCCCAAATGCCACTACTAGTAGGGAAACAAAATAACCAAACGCTCAACAAGAGAAACCAAGAGACACCATTCAAATAACACTTCCTGAAAAGACAGGCCCTGAACAGTCAAAGAGCCCTCTTTGATACAGCAGAACTCTCAAGGGCAGAGTGTACAACAAGCTTTTAAAATTAAGAAGAGATAGAAAGCTAAACAAAATGATGAAACGGAAAAAAAAAGCAAGAAACAAAAAAACAAAGTGAGGAAATGGAAGAACACTCCTCCAAAGAAATTCCAGAAAGAAATGACAGCTAAAGAACTGCTCAAAAACAGATATAAGCAATATAACTGAACAAGAATTTAGAACAATAATCATAAAATTAATCGCTGCACTTGAAAAAAGCATGGAAGACATCAGAGAAACTATTGCTACAAACACTTCAGAGCTTAAAAATAGTTATGATGAATTGAAAAATGCTATAAATGAGATAAATATAAAAATGGAGGCGTCCAATGCACGGATTGCAGAGGCAGAAAGGAGAATAACTGATTTAGAAGACACAATTATAGAAAAAGAAGAAATTGAGAAAAAGAGATAAAATAATCCAGGAACATAAAAGAAGAGTTCGAGAGCTCAGCGATACAATCAAACGGAACAATATCCCTTTCATAGGAATCCCAGAAGTGGAAGAGAGAGGGAAAGGTGCTGAAGGAGTCCTGGAACAAATTATAGCAGAGAACTTCCCCAACTTGGGGAGGGAAGTAGATGCTGAAATTCAAGAGGCACAGAGAACTCCCCTCAGACGTAATTTGAATCGGTCTTCTGCATCACATATCATAGTGAACTGGCAAAAATAAGAACAAAGAGAGAATTCTCACAGCAGCTAGGGAGAAAAGGGCCCTAACATACAAAGGGAAAACTATCAGAGTTGTAACAGACGAATCTACTGAAATGTGGCAGACCAGAAAGGAATGGCAGGAAAACTTAAATGTGATGAACAGAAAAAATAAGCAGCCAAGAAACCTCTATCCAGCAAGCCTGTCATCAGAATAGGAGATATAAAAGTCTTCCCAAATAAGCATAAATTGAAAGAATTCATCACCACAGTTTGTATGCCAAGAAACCAGACAACTTAGAAGAAATGGACAAATTCCTAAACACACACTCACTACCAAAATTCGCAAGGAAAGAGATAGAAAACCTGAATGGCCCCATAACTAGTGAGGAAATAAAATCAGTGATCAAAAATCTCCCAACAAATAAGAGTCCAGGACCTGATGGCTTCCCTGGGGAATTCTACCAGACATTTAAAACAGAATTAATACCCATTTTTTTCAACCTATTTAAAAAAAATAGAAATTGAAGGAAAACTTCCAGACTCCTTTTATGAAGGCAGCATCACTTTGATTCCCAAGCAGGACAGAAATCCAGCAAAAAAAAAAAAAAAAAAAAAAAAAAAAAAAAAAAAAAAAAAAAAAAAAAAAAAAAAAAGAGAACTACAGGCCAATATCCTTGATGAAAACGGATACAAAAATCCTCAGCAAGATACTTGCAAATCGAGTCCAGCAGCACATAAAAAGAATTATCCACGTAGACCAAGGGGGATTCATTCCTGGATTTCAAGGCTGGTTCAATATTCGCGAATCAATCAATGTGACACATAAAATCAACAAAACAAAAGATAAAAACCATATGATCCTTTTGATAGATGCAGAAAAAGCATTTGACAAAATACAATAGCCCTTCTTAATAAAGACCCTCAAGAAAGTTGGGATAGAAGGAACTTACTTAAACATCATAAAAGCCTCAATGGGGAAAAACTGAGAGCTTTCTCCTGAGATCAGGAACACGACAGGGATATCCGCTCTCACCACTGGTGTTTAACATAGTGCTGGAAGTCCTAGCATCAGCCATCAGACAACAAAAGGAAATCAAAGGCATCAGAATTGGCAAAGAAGTCAAACTCTTACTTTTCGCAGACACATAATACTCTACATAGAAAACCTTACAGACTCCACCAGAAGCCTAATAGAGCTATTCCATGAATTCAGCAGAGTTGCAGGGTACAAACTCAGTGTACAGAAATCGGTTGGATTTTTATACACCAATAATGAAGCAACAGAAAGAGAAATCAAGAAGCTGATCCCATTCACAATTGCACAAAAAACCATAAAATACCTAGGAATAAACCTAACCAAAGATGTAAGAGATCTGTATGATGAAAACGATAGAAAAGTTATGAAGGAAATTGAAGAAGACACAAAGAAATGGAAAAACATTCCATGCTCATGGATCAGAAACATAAATATAGTTAAAATGTCATTACTACCCAAAGCAATCTGCACCTTCAATGCAATCCCAATCAAAATTGTACCAGCATTCTTCTCAAAACTAGAACAAACTATCCTAAAATTTGTATGGAACCACAAAAGACCCTGAATAACCAAAGTAATATTGAAGAAGATAACCAAAACGGCAGACATCACCATCCCAGACTTGAGCCTCTACTCCAAAGCTGTCATCACCAAGACAGTATGGTATTGGCAGAAAAACAGACACATAGACCGATGGAATAGAACACAGAACTCAGCTTTAGACCCAAAAGTATACAGCCAACTAATGTTTGACCAAGCAGGAAAGAGTAACCAATGGAAAAAAGACAGCCTCTTTAACAGATGGTGCTGGGAGAACTGGACAGCAACACGCAGAAGAGTGAAACCAGATCATTTTCTCACCCATACACAAAAATAAACTCAAAATGGATAAAGGACCTGAACGTGAGACAGGAAACCATCAAAACTCTAGAAGAGAATGCTGGAAACTGCCACCTTAACCTCAACCGCAGCAATTTCTTACTTGACACATCCCCAAAGGCAACGGAATCAAGAGCAAAAATGAACTATTGGGACCTCATCAAGATTAAAAGCTTCTGCATGGCAAAGGAAACAATCCATAAAACTAATAGGCAACCGATGGAATGGGAAAAGATAGTTGCAAATGACATATCAGTTAAAGGGTTAATATCCAAAATCTATAAGGAACTCACCAAAGTCCACACCCGAAAAACAATCCAGTGAAGAAATGGGCAGAATATATGAACAGACACTTCTCCAAAGAGGACATCCAGATGGCCAACAGAGCCATGAAATGATGCTCAGCATCCCTCCTCATCAGGGAAATACACATCAAAACCACACTGAGGTACCAAGTCAAGGCAGTCAGAGTGGCTAAAAATGAGCAAATCACAGGACTCTAGATGATGGCGAGGATGTGGAGAAACGGGCACCCTCCTACACTTTTGGTGGGAATGTAAATTGGTGCAGCCCCTCTGGAAATTAGTGTGGAGGTTCCTCAAAAAATTAACAACAGAACTCCCTTATGACCCAGCAATAGCACTGCTAGAAATTTACCTAAGGGATATAGGAGTGCTGATGCATTGGAGCACATGTACCCCAATGTTCATAGCAGTACTCTCAACAATAGCCAAAACATGGAAGAGCCTAAGTTTGCATCAACGGACGAATGGATCAAGAAGATGTGGTTTATGTATACAATGGAATACTACATGGCAATGAGAAAGAATGATATCTGGCCATTTTGTAGCAACGTCGATGGAACAAGAGGGTGTTATGCTGAGCAAAATAAGTCAGGCAGAGAAGGACAGATACCATATGTTTGCATGTATAGGAGAATTATGAGGAACTTAACAGTGGGCCATGGGAGGGAAGAAGGGGAAAAATAGATGGGGAGAGGGAGGCAGGGAAACAATTAGAGACTCCTGAATGCTGAGAACAAACTGAGGGCAGATGGGGTCGGGGGGAGGGGAAGGTGGGTGATCGACATGGAGGAGGGCACTTGTGGGGATGACCACTGGGTGTTATATGGCAACCAACTTGATAGTAAACTATAAAAAAAAAAAAAGATTTCTCTCAAGTGGAGTTACACAGGACAAGTTCAATTCTTATATTAAAAAAGTATGACAACTACGTGTGTAATTTTCTCTTCCAGGAAGGAGAGATCTCCTCTGCCTAGAAGTTTAAGGTTTTTATTGGTAATCTTGTAGGTATTCTCTTCCTAGCACACTCAAAAATTTTAGAATCCCAGGAGTATATCCAGTGTTTGACATAAACCACACTGTATATACGAACAGTTTAGATACAGAAAGCCACTCTTAACCATTATGGGAATGATGCAAACCCACCCCAAATCCTATTTCCTACTTTCCGGCCAAGTGTCAAACTTGCAATTAGACCTGTCCAACGATAGCATTTTCAAGATTTCTATGCTAACTCTTTTATGTACATGTGCATTTATATTTTTTTAATATTTAAATTCCTTAGATATATATTTACTTTTAATTTTTTAACGTTATTATTATTATTATTTTTATTTTGAGACAGAGAGTGAGAGAGTACAAGCCAAGGAGGGCCAGGGAGACAGGGAGAAAGAGAGAATCCCAAGCAGGCTCTGCACTGACAGAACAGAGCCCAGTGTGGGGCTCAAATTCATAAACACTGAGATCATGACCTGAACCAAAACCAAGAGTCAGACGCTTAACTGATAGAGCCACCTAGGCACCCCATTGTTTTTAGATACTTAGATCTTTAGTAATATCATATATTCAATCCATAAATGGAGTTACTTTATGTATTTTGTTTATACTCTTTTTAAAAAATATTTATTTGAGAGAGAGAGATAGCGAGCGAGAGAGCAAGCAGGGCAGGGGCAGATAGAGAGAGGGAGACACAGAATGTGAAGCAGGCTCCAGGCTCCGAACTGTCAGTACAGAGCCTGATGCAGGGCTCGAACCCACAAAGTGTGGGATCGTGACCTGAGCTGAAGTTGGACACTTAAACAACTGAGCCACTCAGGTATCCATTTATACTCATTTTTAAAAGTATAGTTTATTGTCAAATTGGTTTCCATGCAACACCCAGTGCTCATCCCAAAAATGGCTCTTCTCATTTTCCTCTCTCCTTCACCCGCATCAACATTCAGTATGTAATTGTGTATTTAAGAGTCCCTTCATGGTTTGCCTCCCTCCCTCTCTGTACTATTATTCCCCTTTCACCTCCCCATGGTCTTCTATTAAGTTTCTCTTGATCCAAATATGAGTGAAAACCTATGGTATCTTTCTCAGCCTGACTTATTTCACTTAGCATAACACCCTCAAGTTCCATCCATGTTGCTACAAATGGCCAGATTTCATTCTTTCTCATTGCCATGTAGTATCCCATTGTATAGATAAACCTCATCTTCTTGATCCATTTATCAGTTGATGGACATGTAGGCTCTTCCCATGATTTGGCTATTGTTGAGAGTGCTGCTATGAACACTGGGGTATATGTGCCCCTATGCATCAGCACTCCTGTATTCCTTGGATAAATTCCTAGCAGTGCTACTGCTGGATCATAGGGGACTTCTATTGTTAAATTCTTGAGGAACCTCCACACTGTTTTCCAGAGTGGCTGCACCAGTTTGCATTCCCACCAACAGAGCAAGAGTCTGCCCGTATCTCCAACTCCTCAACAGCATCTATAGCCTCCTGATTTGTTTATTTTAGCCACTCTGACCGGCATGAAGTGGTATCTCTGTGTGGTTTTGATGTGTATTTCCCTGATGAGGAGGGATGCTGATCATCGTTTCATGTGTCTGTTGGCCATCTGGATGTCCTCTTTGGAGAAGTGACTGTTCATATCTTCTAATCATTTCTTCCCTGGAATATTTGTTTGTCTGGTGTGGAGTTTGGTGAGTTCCTTACAGATTTTGGATATTAGTCCTTTATCTGATATGTCATTTGCAACTGTCTTTTCCCATTCCATCAGCCTTTTAGTTTTGTCAACTGTTTTCTTTGCCGTGCAAAAGCTTTTTATCTTGATGAAGTCCCAGTGGTTCAGTTTAGCTTTTGATTCCATTGCCTTCGGAGATGCGTTGAGTAAGAAGTTGCTGCGGTTGAGGTCAAAGAGGTTGTTTCCTGCTTTCTTCTCTAGGGTTTGGATGGTTTCCTGTCTCACATTCAGGTCCTTCATCCATTTTGAGTTTATTTTTGTGTATGGTGTAAGAAAGTGATCTAGTATCATTCTTCTGTATGTTGCTGTTCAGTTCTCCCAGCGCTATCTATTAAAGAGGCTGTCTTTCTTCCATAGGATACTCTTTCATGCTTTGTCAAAGATTAGTTGGCATTACATTTGTGGGTCAGTTTTGGGTTACCTAGTCTATTCCATTGGTCTATGTGTCTGTTTTTGTGCCAATACTGTCTTGATGTGCCGTACTGTCTTCATGAATACAGCTTTGAGGTTAAGGACTGGGATTGTGATGCCTCCCGTTTTGGTTTTCTTCTTCGATATTACTTTGGGTCTTCATGGACTTTCGCGGTTCCATACAGCTTTTAAGATTATTTGTTCTAGCATTGAGGAGAATGCTGGTGTAATTTTGATTGGGATTGCTTTGAACATGTAGATTGCTTTGGGTAGTAATGACATTTTAACAATATGTATTCTTCCGATCCATGAGCATGGAATATTTTTCCATTTCTTTCTGTCTTCTTCAGTTTCCTTCATAAGTTTTCTATAGTTGTCAGCATAATGATCTTTTATGTTTGGTTAGGTTTATTCCTAGTTATTTTATGGTTTTTTGTGCAAGTGTGAATGGGATCAGTTTCTTCATTTCTCTTTCTGTTGCTTCATTACTAATGTATAAAAATCCAACTGATTTCTGTACATTGATTTTATACCCTGTGATTTTGCTGAATTCATGTATCAGTTCTAGAAGACTTTTGGTGGAGTCTGTCAGGTTTTCCATATACAGGATGATGTCGTCTGTGAAAAGTGAAAGTTTGACTTCTTCTTTGCCAATTGTGATGGCTGTTGTTTCCTTCTGTTATCTGATGGCTGATGCTAGCACTTCCAGCACTATGTTAAACAACAGTGGTGAGAGTGGACATCTCTGTCGTGTTCCTGATCTCAGGGGGAAAGCTCTCAGTTTTTCCCCATTGAGGATGATATTAGCTGTGGGATTTTCACAAATGGCTTTCATGATGTTTAAGTAAGTTCCTTCTATTCCGACTTTCTCGAGGGTTTTTATTAAGAATGGATGCTGTATTTTGTCAAATATTTTTTCTGCATCTATTGACAGGATCATATGGTTCTTATCGTTTCTTTTGTTAATGTGATGTATCACATTGATTGATTTGTGAATAATGAATGAGCCCTGCAACCCAAGAATGAATCCCACTTGATCATGGTGGATAATCCTGTTTACGTGGTTTTGTATTCGATTTGCAAGTGTCTTGTTGAGAACTTTTGCATCCATATTCATTAGGAATATTGTAATGTAGTTCTTTTTTTTTTTTTTTTTTTTTTTTTTTTTTTTTTTTTTTTTTTTTTTTTTTTTTTTTTTTTTTTTTTTTTTTTTTTTTTTTTTTTTT
>NW_024082310.1:12875-49031 GCF_003009895.1 Hyaena hyaena | reverse complement strand
TAGAGGATTCTTGGCTGCATATTTTTTCTGTTCATCACATTGAAGATCTCCTGCCATTCCTTTCTGGCCTGCCAAGTTTCAGTAGATAGGTCTGTCACCACTCTGATAGGTTTGCCTTTGTATGTTAGGGCCCTTTTCTCCCTAGCTGCTTTCAAAATTTTCTCTTTGTCCTTGTATTTTGCCATTTTTACTTTGATATGCCTTGCAGAACTTTGATTCAGATTATGTCTGAGGGGGGTCCTCTGAGCCTCTTGTATTTCAACGTTTACTTCCTTCGTAAGTTTGGGGAAGGTCCCTGCTATAATTTGTTCCAGGACTCCTTCAGCACCTTTCCCCCTGTCTTCCTCTTCTGGGATTCCTATGATACGGATATTGTTGCGTTTGACCGTGTCACAGAGCTCTCAAACTCTTCTTTCATGTTCCTGGATCAGTTTGTCTCTTTTTTTGTCAGCTTCTTGTTTTTCTATATTGGTGTCTTCTAAATCACTTCTTCTCCTTTCTGCCTCTTCAATCCGTGCATTGGAGGCCTCTAATATATTATGTATCTCATTTATTGCATTTTTAAATTCTTCTTGCCTTTTTTAATTTTCTATTCTGTCTGTAGCCATAGTTTCTTTGATGTCCCCTATATTTTTTTCAAGCCCAGCTATTAATTTTACCATTATTATTCTAAAATCTTGTTCAGTTATGCTGCTTATATCTGTTTTGAGCAGTTCATTAGCTGTCATTTCTATTGGAGTTTCTTTGGAGGAGAGCCATTTGTTTCGTCATTTTAGTTAGCTTTCCGGCTCTTGTTGGTTTTAAAGACCTGCTATCTCTCTGTATCTCTGAGCGCTGCTATATCAAAGAAGACTCTTTGACTGTCCAGGGCCTATCCTTTCAGAGAGTGTTTTTTGAATGGTATCTCTTGGTCTCTCTTGTTGGGACCTTGGTTATTTTATTTTCCTATTCGTAGTGATATTTGGGACTCTCCACCTTGTGTACTCTGGCTTGTTTCTTGAGGTAACCGTTAGATGTCTTTCTCAGTGGAATCTGCGTCCTTTCTCTCCCAATCTCTTGGGTGTGGTACGGTTTCCTGTGGCTTCAGATATTTTCCATGTGATGCCTGGGTGCGAGTGCAGGTACGGAGCTCCCTACTTCTCCGCCATCTTGCCCCTCAAGTTATTGGTAGATTTTTGATAACTGATTCAATTTCTTCACTATTATGGGACTGTTCAGATTTCTGTTTCTTCCTGTTTGCGTTTTGATAGTGTGTGGCTGTTTAGGAATTTGTCCCTTTCTTCTAGGTTGTCCAGGTTGTTGGCATATAATTTTTCATAGTATTCCTTGATAATTGCTTTTATTTCTGAGGGACTGTTTGCAGTAAGTCCATTTTCCTTTGTCATTTTATCTATTTGGGTCTTCTCTCTCTCTCTCTCTCTCTCTCTTCCTTTTTTGAGGAGCCTGGCTAGAGGTTTACAGTTTTATTTAATTTATCAAAAAAACAACTCTTGGTTTCTTTGATCTGTTCAACTGTTTTTTTGGATTCTATATTGCTTATTTCTTCCCTGATCTGTATTATTTCTCTTCTTCTGCTGAGTTTGGAGTGTTCTTGCTACTCTCCTTCTATTTCCTTTAGGTGCGCTGTTAGATTTTTTAATTTGGGTTTTTCTACTTTCTTGTGATAGGCCTGAATTGCAATGTATTTTTCTCCTAGGACTGCCTTTGCTGCATCCCAAAGGTTTTGGAGTGTTGTATTTTCATTTTCATTAGTTTTCATATTTTTTAAAAAATTTTTGTCTAATATCCTGCTTGACCATTTCGTTCTTTATTTACTGGAGAGTTCTTTAACCTCCATCCTTTTGGAGGTATTTTAGACTTTTTTCTTTGGTTGATTTCAAGTTTCATAGCATTGTGATCTGAACGTGTGCACCGTGTGCTCTCATTTCTTTTATATTTATTGAGGGCTGCTTTGTGACCGAGTATGTGTTCTCTCTTGGAGAATGTACCATGTGCACACAAGAAGAAAGTGAATTCCATAGCTATAGGATAGAGATTTCCAAATATGTTTGTCAAGTCCATTTGGTCCATGTGTTATTTAGGGCCATTGTTTCTTTTGTGTTTTTCTGTCTTGTTGATCTATCCATTGCTTTCAATGGAGTATTAAAGTCTCCTGCAATTAGCACACTCTTATCAATAAGACTGTTTCTGTTTTTAATTAATGGCTTTATATATTTAGGTGCTTCCAAATTTGGTGCATAGACATTTATAATTGTTAGCTCTTCCTGATAGATAGACCCTGTAATTATTATATAATGCCCTTCTTCATCTCTTGTTACTGCCTTTACTTTAGTGTCCAGCTTGTCTGATATAAGTTTGGATACTCTAGCTTTCTTTTGACTTCCAGTAGCATGATAAATATTTTTTCCATCCCCACACGTTCAATCTGAAAGTTTCAAGAGGTCTAAAATGAGTCTCTTATAGACAGCAAATAGATTAATTTTTCTATACATTCTGCTACCCTATGTCTTTTGTTTGGAGCACTTAGTCCATTTACATTCAGTGTTATTGTTGAAAAATATGGGCTTAGAGTCATTGTGTTCTCTGTAGGAGTCATGCTTGTAGTGATATCTCTGGTACTTTGTGTTCCTTGCAACAATTCCCCATAGAGTCCCCTTTAGGATCTCTTGTAGGGTTGTTTTAGTGGTGATGAATTCCTTCAGTTTGTGTTTGTTTGGGAAAACCTTTATCTCTCTTTCTGTTCTGAATGATAGTCTTTCTGGGTAATGGATTCTTGGCTGCATATTTTTCCTATTCATCACATTGAAGATTTCCTGCCATTCCTTTCTGACCTGCTAAGTTTCAATAAATAGGTCTGCTACTACCCTTACGTGTCTACCTTTGTATGTTGAAGCCCATTTTCCCCTAACTGCTATCAGAATCCTCTCTTTGTCCCTGTACTTTACCAGTTTCACTATGATATGTCGTGCAGAAGAATGATTCAATTTACATCTGAGGGAAGTTCTCTGTGCCTCTTGGATTTCATTGTTTCTTTCCCTCCCCAGGTTGGGGTGGTTCTCGAATATAATTTGTTCAAGTACTCCTTTAGCCCCTTTCTCTCTTCTTCTTTAATTCCTACGATACGGATAGTGTTCTCTTTGACTACGTCACTCAGTTCTCAAGTTCTCATTTTATACTTTGGATCAATTTCTTTTTTTTTTCCTGCTTTCTCTTTTTCTATAATTTTGTCTTCTAATTCACGTATTCTCCTCTCTGGAGACCTCCTCAATCCATGCAGTGGCTGCCTCTATTTTATTATGCATCTCATTTATAGCATTTTTTAAGTCACTGTAACTGTTTTTAAGATCCATGATCTTTGTAGCAGTAGTGTCTCTGCTGTCTTCTATGCCTTTTTGAAGCCTGGCAATTAATTTTATGACTATTGTTGTAAATTCTTGTTTAGTTATGTTGCTTATATCTGTTTTGATCAATTCCTTAGCTGTCAATTCTTCATGGAATTTCTTTTGAGAAGAGTTCTTCTGTTTCGTCATTTTGGCTAGCTTGCTCTTTCTTGTAAGTTTTAAAAGCTTGTTATGTGCTCTGCACCTGCAAGTACTGCTATATTAAAGAAGGCTCATACACTGTCCAGGGTCTGCCCATTCAGGAAGTGTTCTTTTAAGGGTGTCCCATGTTCTCTCCTGTTGTGAGTTTGGTTATATTATTTTCCTACTCAGAGTAATGTTTTCGACTCTCCACCATGTGTGCTTTGGTTTGTTCCTTGACGTAGCCCTGGAAAGGTAAACAGACAGAAACAGGTAATGAAAACACGTAAATGCACCAACAAATAAATGAAACAAGCAGACAGACAAAACAAAAGAAAACAAAACAAAACATAAAACAAAGGACAGTCTTAAAGCATAAAACCAGAAAGTCAGCTACAAATAAAGAGCAAGGTGGAGGCGATGCTGATGGAAGAACATATACAAAGAGAGAAATGACAGGCAAGGGGAAAAAGAGAAAATGAACATTGATCAGGCAGAGAGACTAAAAGCTTAATCCAGAGAGAGAAGAAGGATAATAAAGAAGGAGGCAAGGAGGAAGAAATGAAGATAATGTTATCCAGAGAAACTATATAGTCTGATTATTCCAGAGAGGGAGAGAAAGAAGGTAAAGAAGGTGTAGAATACGCATCAAGAGGATGGATTAAATGTGTCTGTTTAAGTCAACCTGTAACATTATAGTTATTCTAAAGCAGTCTAGAGGAGGGGAGAGATAAGAATGAGAAAGGGAGAATATATCTGACTAGCAAGTATTGACCTAGAGGTAATCACGGCAGTGCAACAGCGTTGTTTTGGGGAGGTCTGTTTCTGTAGCATCTATCTGGCTCCAGTAAAAAAGCAGCTACCTAGTGCAGATGGGCGTAGGTGGGATACTGCCTCTATTGTGGGCTCTGAGGCTCTGCCTTGGTGGTTGTGGGGAGAAAATTGGTGACCCCCCCATCCCTTCTGTTCAGACCAAGTGTCCCAAATCACTCCTTTGGATCTGTCCTCACTGTGCTGCGGGTGCAGATGAGGTGGCCATCTCCTATACCCCATGCCCAGCCGTGTTCCAGGCTCTCACTCCATGAGTGTTAATGATGCTGCCAGAAATGTAATCCTGCAAGCCACAGGACTTCAGGGCAGGGGACAAGTTCCTCTTGCTGCTGACTGCGCCCCTGAATTACCACCGAACCTAGAGGGAACTCCTCTTGTTCCCCCCCATGGGAACAGGTCAACCAGTCCAAAGAAAGTCCCGCAGTTAGAAACAGGATCTCTCTCCAAAAGCCCTGCAGTTAAGAATGGAATGATATGATCCCTCTCCATCATGGGCCGAGGTTTTTCTCTTGTACAGTTAGAGTCCTACATTTCCCCAGTTGCCATTTCTCCTCCCTTTGTCTCTCTGCAGAAGGGGATCCCTCCCCTCCGTGCCTCCATATCCAGGCCTGTTTTTATCGCCCCCCCACCCCCCAGTTCGCAATTATGCACCTATGAGGCTGTCTTCCTAGTAGACTCTGTCTCCTTTCCTCCCAGAGTCTTGGGGTTCAGAATCCTTTGGCTTCAGGGACGTCTGGGTGGCTCAGTCGGTTAAGCTTCCGACTTCGGCTCAGGTCATGATCTCATGGTTTGTGGGTTCGAGCCCTGCATCGGGCTCTGTGCTGACAGCTAGCTCAGAGCCTGGAGCCTGTTTCAGATTCTGTGTCTCCCTCTCTCTCTGACCCTCCCCTGCTCATGCTCTCTCTCTCTCTCAGAAATAAATAAACCAGTAAAAAAAAAAAAAAAAAGAATCATTTGGTTTCAGCCCTTCTTTGTTTGAGAGACATGGACTGGAAGTAGGGAGTCCACTACTTCTCTGCCATGTTTTTCAAGGATCTATAATTTTGTAATTTATATTGTAATAGATTATGTACTTGGAATACTATAGACTATAATATTAACAGTGCTAATGGCTCAATGATGAAATTAAGGGCAAAATTTTAAACCATATTTTAATATCTTAACATATTAATGATCATATGTTTTTTAATTCTAATTTTTAAAAAGTGTAAATTATTTTATTTCCTAAAAGCTTTAAATATTGTTAAAAATAGGTTAATTTGGGAAACTTTTTAAAATGGCTATTCTTTTGATTCCTTTCCTTGCCAGTTTTTACTTTTGCTCTTTGTCTTCACCACTATTTACCTATGCACTGTTTAAAACAGGCCATTCAAAAATGCAATATAGAAATTGCAAGAATACAGGCTGAAAATGCAATTTCCCAGAAGAACCAATGAATTATTTTTTTTATAGTTTATTGTCAAGTTGGTTTCCATATAAGACACAGTGCTTATCCCCACAAGTGCCCTCCTCCATGCACATCTCCCCACTTTCCCCCACACCCGTCAGTCCTCAGTTTGTTCTCAGCATTCAAGAGTCTCTCATGGTTTGCCTTTCTCCCTCTCCCTCACTACTTCCCCCCCTTCTTCTCCCCCACGGTCCTCCATTAAGTTCCTCCTAATCCTCTGATACGTGCAAACATATGATATTTGTCCTTCTCTGCCTGACATGTCGCTCAGCATAACACCCTCAAGGTCCATCCATGTTGCTACACATGGCCAGATTTCATTGTTTCTCATTGCCATGTAGTATTCCATGGTATAGATAAACCACATCTTCTTGATCCATTCATCTGTTGATGGACACTTAGGCTTTTTCCATGTTTTCGCTATTGTGGAGAGTGCTGCTATGAACATTGGGGTACATGTGCTCCTATGCATCAGCACTCCTGTATCTCTTGGGTAAAGTCCTAGCAGGGCTATTGCTGGGTTATAGGGGAGTTCTATTGTAATTTTTTTGAGGAATTTCCACACTGTTTCCCAGAGGGACTGCACCAGTTTACATTCCCACCAACAGTGTAGGAGGATGCCCGTTTCTTCACATTCTCACCAGCGTTATTTCATTTTCCTACTCGTAGTGGTATTTCGAACTCTCCACCATGTGTACTTTGGCTTGTTTCTTCAGGTAGCCCTGGAGAAGAAAATATACAGACACACAGGGAACAGAGGCACACAAACACACAGACAAATCAAACAGACATACAAACTGAGAGGGAAAACGAAAAATAAAGAGAAAAGATGGAGGAGGGAAGTCGAATAATATAAAATAAAAATACATTAAACAGTCAAAAACAAGAAAAGAAAAGGAAAAAAGAAGAAAACCAATAGACATAGAACAGTTTAAAGCATATAACCAGATTTCCCAGCTACAATTAAATAGCCGGGTGTATGCAGTGTTGGTTGAAGAGCATAGAGAAAGAGAGAGATGACAGGGCAAGGATGAGGCAAAATTGGAAATAGAATGAGTAGGCAGAAGGGGTAAGAAGGTTTTTTTCAAAGAGCTAAAGGGTGGAATATGGTTGGAGAGGTGAGAGAAAGACGCTGGTGTTATCCAAAGAAACTATATAGTCTAATTACTCCTGAGAGAAAGAGATGAAAAGGTATGTAGGTGTAGAATTTATATGTATAGAGTGGACTGAATGTGACTGTTGAAGTAAGCCAGTGACAGGAATTAAGCAGGATAGTGTTCTGGAAAAAAACGAAAAATAAAAAGGAGGGTAGCTCTCTAGCAGTGATGGAGGTGGTTTGATCCAATGAGTCAGGCAGCAGTTCTGCCTTGGTGGCTGTGGGGAGAAGAGTGGCAGCGCTCCAGTCCCTTCTTGAACCAAGAGCTGCACCTTACTTTTTTGGGTGTGTAAATTCCCCGTGCCGAGGGCGCAGCCAAGGTGGGTTGCGCTCTTTAACCCAGGCCAGGCCTTGTTTCCAAATCCCAGTCCAAGTGGAGTGCCCCACTGAAATTGCCATAGATACAGCCTAGCAGGAGATCCCCTCAGGGAAATTCCAAGCCTCTTGCCTAGCCCTGGGGATTGAGCCAGAATCGCTGCTCCAGTCTCCTCCAGGTCGGGTTGGTGAGCAAGGATGGGGGTTCGCCTGGGGGGTGCCTCGGGTCCACTGGAGAGGGGGAAACCGGGTCCCTCTTTGTCTCGTCACCCGAAACACGAACTCCCAGGCAAATCTCCCAGTTTTAAGCCCTTCGCCTCCTCTCTAGGGATCCAGCTGAGCCAGAAGCACAAAGGCGAGGTCAGTGTAAGGCCCCTCCAGGACGAATTGGCATGCGAGGATTTGGTGCACAGGGATTTGGCGTGCACACAATTGTTTTCCCGGGGATTGTTTGGGTCACCTGGTGCTCAGGCGACCGGGTCCTTCTGTGTCCCGAGTGGAGATTTTTCTGTTCCCCAGTGACAGGTACCGTGTCTTGAGTAGTTTCAGCCTCTCTTTTTCCCCTCTCACACTCCACAGAGGGGGATCGCCCCCGTCCCTCTGCGTCTCTGATCCCGGCCCTATTTTATCTTCCCCAGTTCACACTCACATTAGAAGGCTCTTCAGTGGACTCTGCGTCCTTTTTCTCCCAATCTTTTGGATTCTGTAAGGTTTCCTATGGCTTCAGATCTTCTCCGTGCGAGGTATGGGGGCAAGTGCAATGTACAGAACTTCCTACTTCTCTGCCATCTTGCCCCCTCAAGCCAAGATATTTTCAAAACTTGCAACTTAGAGATGTGCTACAAAAAATTAAAATTTGAAACTAGTTTCCATGTGACATGAGGAAGCAACAAAGTTTTGTGAAATTTAAATATCCACATAGAAAATGTCTTTCATTATCATTTTTTTTTATCCCAGCACCTAGCACAACATAGTACTTGTTACCATTACTTCATTTGCTAATATGGAAACAATATTAAAAATTTTATAAATTTATAAAACAGATTGGGAAGAAATCAATAATCATCCATCAAAATTTTACTCTATGTAACTCTTTTCACAGAGGTAAATAATAAGAGAACGTGCTTATATTTAGGCTTTAGAGTTAAGAAAAATAAATAATTCATGTATATGTGTTATAGTGAGAATATATTTAGACATTTTATATCTCCTCTAAAGCCTTGTTCCCTCAAGTGTGTTTCAAAACTCAGGAACATCTGTTTCATCTGAGAGCTCTTTAGGAATGCAGAAATTCAGACCCTATCTGCAGACGTATTGAATCAGAATTAGTTTAATAAGATTTCCAATGATTTTTATGCACCAAGTTTTGGAAGCACTGTCTTAGAGTCTTTGATTCTTATTCAAGTTCCTTGGGTTGATCCACAGGTGATTTTATGATCAGTCAAGTTTAAGAAACACAAGTGAATTGAAAAATGACTTGGAAGTAAGTACACTTGGATTTCTGATCCCTGTTCTGCCACTAATTAACTTTGAGACCTTAAGATAGATACTCAGTACTTTGAGCTTCAGTTTCCTTGGCTATAAAATGTAGGGGTTGGATATGATAGTATACTGACGAGTGATCCTATTAAAACCGATCATGTCATTCTTATGCTTAAAACCTTCCAGTGACTCCACATCTGGTTGAAAATAAAAGCCAAATCCCTTGCACTGGCCTATAATACCCTATGGGATCTGCCTCACCCCCCCTTTTCTGGCCTTATCTTCTATTACTACTTATTACTCTACTGAGGGACTTGGCTTCCTTGTTATTTCCCAAGCACACCAGGAATATTTCTGTCTAAAATCCATTTCATGTAACAGTCTGAATGCTTTTCTTCCATCTTGCAGATATCCTCATGGCCCACTCTCCCTTCAGTTCTTTATTCAAATGTCATTTCCTCTGTGAAGTCTTTCATGATCATCCTACTTTTCAAAGTGCATCAACAGCATACCCACATGTTCTGTACTCCCGATCTGCCATCCCTGCTTTATTTTTTACCATAGTACATATCACCTTTCTAATACACCATGTTGATGCATTAAAAAACAGCAACTGGCATAAAATACTGCTCAATTAGTATTTCTTTTTTTTAATGATAAAGATTATTTATTTGAAATAAAAACTAAGTTTTTCACTTGTAAAATTCTTTTTTCCTATTTGTTTTTATTTATTTTTTTTAATTATTTGTCAAGTTAGCTGACATACAGTGTAGTCTTGGCTTCAGTAGATTTTTGTGATTCATCACTTACATACAACACCCAGTGCTCATCCCAACAAGTTCCCTCCTCAATACCCATTTTTCCCACCCATAAACCCCTCACCCCCATCAACCATCAGTTCCCTGTATTTAGGTGTCTCTGCTGATTTGCCTCCTTCTCTGTGTTTATCTTATTTTTCCTTCCCTTCCCCTATGGTCATCTGTTAAGTTTCTTAAATTCCACATATGAGTGAAATCACATGATACCTGTCTTTCTCTGACTTACTTCACTTACTATAATACCCTCCAGTTCCATCCACATTGTTGCAAATAGTGAGATTTCATTCTTTTTCATCCCCAAATAGTATTCCATTGTGTACATATACCACATCTTCTTTATCCATTCATCAGTTGATGGACATTTGGGAGCTTTCCGTGATTTGGCTATTGTTGATAGTGCTGCTATAAACATTGGAGTCTATGTGCCCCTTCTAATCAGCACTCCTGAATCCTTTGGATGAATTCCTAGTAGTGCTATTGCTGGGTCATAGGATAATAATATTTTTAATTTTTTGAGGAAGGTCCACACTGTTTTCCAGAATAGCTATACCAGTTTGCATTCCCACCAGCAGTGCAAGAGGGTTTCCCTTTCTCCACATCCTCACCAACATCTGATGTTTCCTGAGTTGTTATTTTGGCCATTCTGACAGGTGTGAGATGGTATATCATTGTGGATTTGATTTATATTTCCCTGATGACCAGTGTTGAACATCTTTTCATTTTTTGTTTGCCACCTGGATGTCTTCTTTGGATAAGTGTCTATTCATGTCTTCTACCTATTGCTTCACTGGGTTATTTGTTTTTGGGGTGTTGAGTTTGGTAAATTCTGTATAGGTTTTTGATACTAACCATTTATCCAATATGTCATTTGCAAAAATCTTTTCCCATGCCATTGGGTTTTTTTTTATTGTTTCCTTCACTGTACAAAAGCTTTTTATCTTGATGTGGTCCCAATCGTTCATTTTTGCTGTTATTTCCCTTGCCTCTGGAAATTTGTCTAGTAAGAAGTTGCTGCAACTGAGGTCAAAGAATTTGCTGCCTGTTTTTTCTCCTATAGGATTTTGATGGTTTCCTGTGTCACATTTAGGTTTTTCATCTATTTTGAATTTATTTTTGTGTATGGTGTGAGAAAGTGGTCCAGTTTCATTCTTCTGCATGTTGCTGTTCTGGTCTTCCAGCACCATTGCTGAAGAGATTGTCTTTTTTTCCATGGGATATTATTTCTTGCTTTCTTAAAGATTAGTTGGCCATATATTTGTGTGTCCAGTTCTGGATTCTCTATTCTATTCCATTGGTCTTATGTGCCTGTTTTTGTGCCAATAGCATTCTGTCTTGATGATTACAGCTTTGTAATACAAGTTAAAGTCGAAGATTATGATCCTTCCAGCTTTTCTTTTCTTTTTCAACATTACTTTGGCTATTAATTTGTCCATTTCTTCCAAATTGTCCAGTTTGGTGGCATAAAATTTTTATAATATTCTCTAATAATTGTATTTTTGTTATTGGTTGTGATCTCTCTTCTTTGATTCGTGATTTGATTTATGTATTTGGCATTTTGAAAGTCAGCAGGTTTGGCTATGATAGAGCCCAAAGTACACTGTGCTGCTCTAGGTGGGCAGGCAACCTGGAGACAGTGTAAAAACTGCAATTCAAAAACACAGGATACACAAAGAAAAGTTATTACTTTTCTGGGAGGACTTCCCTGAGAGCAGCGAGCATAGGCTCCCCTCTCTGTGGTTAGAGAAGGTGGCTGATGCCATTTCCGTCCCTCACGTCCTCAGCATAAACCAATTTAAGTAAATAGCATAGCACTGTAAATTGCTGCCTAATCTGCTTACAGCAAGTCCTGCCACCTGCAGTCTGCTGATACTGCTTTTCTTAGGCAGGTGTTTCTAGGGAAGGGCTGAGCAGGCATCTTCCCCAGAAGACCAGCACAACCCCCTATCCCTCATACCATATGGCCTATTGACCATACATTTCTGCAAAGCTTCAGTTCTAGTGGAAATTACATCAAGTCTCATTTATCAAGCCGACCAGAGCACACCTAGTTAAAACTCATCACACCCTGGCCAAGGTGTAAACACTGTCCACTGTAGAGGCAAGAAGAGCCTCTACAGACAACTACCTTGAGGAATAGAGCAGCCAAAACTCAGCATCAGATTGCACACAGCACACACCAGAGACAGTTGCTGAAATGCCAGTCTCTAGGTATTATATGACCTCTTCTTCTAAATACTTTCCTCACAGGAGCAGGAAACATAATAGGCTTTTTTAACACAGAGAAGAAGACAGAGACATAGACAAAATGCTGAGATGGAAGAATTCATCCAAAAAAACAATAAAAGGTCACAGCCAGGGATTTAATCAAAACAGATAAGTAACATACCTCATGTATAATTTAAAGCAACAATCATAATGTGAGTTCATTTTTGTTTTGTTTATTTCTGAGAGAGAGAGCAAGAGAGAGCACGAGAGGGAGATACAGAATCTGAAACAGGCTCCAGGCTCTGAGCTAGTTGTCAGCACAGAGCCCAACGTGTGGCTCGAACCCATGAACCGTGAGATCATGACCTGAGCTGAAGTCAGATGCTTAACGAACTAAGCCACCCAGATACCCCTAAAGCAGCAATCATAAAGATATTTGCTGGGCTTGAGGAAAGAATGGAAGACATCAGGGAGACCCTAACTGTAGAGATAAAACAGGCAAAAAACAATCAGGCAGAAATGCAAAATGTTATATGTGAGATTCAAAACCAATTGGATGAAATGACCACAAGGATAGAAGAAGAAGAAAAAATGAATAAGTGATATACAAGATAGAGGGTCATCTGGGTGGCTCAGTTGGTTAAGCATGCGACTTTAGCTCAGGTCACGATCTCGTGGTTCATGAGTTCAAGCCCCATATCAGGCTCTACTGACATCTCAGAGCCTGAAACCTGCTTCAGATTCTCTCTCTGTGACCCTCCCCCACTCATATTCTCTCTCTCTCTCTCTCTCTCTCTCTCTCTCTTTCTCTCTCAAAAATAAACATTAAAAAAGTGATATAGAAGGTAGGATAAGGAAAGTAATGAAGATGAACAAAAGAGAGAAGAAAGAATGATGGATCATGAGAATAAACTTAAAAAACTTAGTGGCTCCATGAAATGTAATAACGTTCATATCATAGGAGTCTCAGAGAAAAGAAAGAAAAGGAGGCAGAAGTTTTATTTGTGGAAATAATAGCTGACAATTTACCTAACTGGGAAAAGAAACAGACATCTAAATCCAGGAGGCACAGAGAACTCCCATAAAAAACAAATGCAGACAAACACAAACACATATTGCAATTTGCAATATATAATGATAAAAAATTTGAAACAACAAGACATAATTCCTACTTCTGTAGGAAGTCCCTAACATAGTCCCTAACCCCTTAGGTTAACAGCAAATTTCCTACAGAAACTGGAAAGCCAGAAGTGAGTGGCATGATATATTTAATGTGTTGAATGGGGAAAATCTGCAGCCAACATTACTCTATCCAGCTAGGCTATCATCAGAATAGAAGGAGAGATAAAGAATTTCCTAGATAAACAAAAACTAAAGAAGTTCATGTACACAAAGCCAGCCCTGAAAGAAATATTAAAGGGTCCTCTTTGAATGGGAAGGAAAGACAAAAAAATGACAAAGACTAGAAAGAAATAGAGAGAATACCCAGGAACAATGACAAAACAAGTAATAATATGACAATAAATACATATCTATCAATAATAACTCTGAATGTAAATGGACTAAATGTTCCAATAGAAAGACATAGGGTGTCAGAATAGATAGAAAAACAAGAACTATCTATATGCTGCCTACAAGAGACTCATTTTAGACCTAAAGACATCTGCAGATTGAAAGTGAGGGGATGGAGAACCATTTACCATGCTAATGAATATCAAAAGAAAGCTAGATAAGCTATACTTTTATCAGACAAATGAGATTTTAAACCAAACACTGTAAGAAGAGATGAAGGGCATTGTATCATAAATAATAAAGGGAACTATCCAGCAAGAAGGTCTAACAATTGTAAATATTTTTGCCCCCCCTCGCATGAAAGTACTCAAATATATAAAACAATAACAAACATAAAAGATACTCATTGGTAAAAATACAATAATAAAAGGGGACTTTAACACCCCACTTACATTAATGAACAGATAATTTAAGGAAAAAATCAAGAAAACAAGAGTTTTGAGTGACACTCTGGACCAGACGTACTTAACAAATATATTCAGAAAATTTCATCCTAAAGCAGCAGAATACACATTCTTTTCAAGTACACATGGGACATTCTCCAGAATAGATCACATGCTAGGTCACAAATCAGGCCTCAACAAATAAAAAGAATGAGATCATACCATACATACTTTCTGCCCACAATTCTATGGAATTTGAAGTAAACCACACAAAAAAATGTGGGAAGATCACAAATACATGGAAGATAAACAACATGCTACTAAAGAATGGACTAACCAGTAAATTAAAGTTTTTTGTTTTTTTTTTTAAATGGAAGCAAACGAAAATGAAAACAATGGTCCAAATCTTTGGGATGCAACAAAATGCTAATAAAGAGGGAAGTATGTAGTAATACAGGCCTATGTCAAGAAGCAAGAAAATTGTCAACTGAGCCTCACACATAAGGAGTTAGAAAAAGAATGACAAATGAGGCCCAAAGACATCAGAAGTGAAATAATAAAATTAGAGAAGAAATAAATGATATAGAAGCTAAAAAACAGTAGAACAGATCAATGAAACCAAGTTAGTTCTTTTAAAATATTATTGATAAACACACAGCCACACTTAAACCAAACCAAACCAAACCAAACAAACAAACAAAAAAGACTCAAATAAGTAAAGTTATAAATGAGGTGGGAGAAATAACCAACACCACAGAAATACAAACAATTATAAGAATATTATGAAAAATTATATGCAATCAGAACAGACAACCTAGAAGTAATAGATAAATTCCTAGAAACATATAAACTACCAAAACTGAAACAGGAAGAAATAGAAAACTTGAAGAGACCAATAACCTGGAAAGAAATTAAATCAGTAATCAAAAATCTCCTAACAAGCAAAAGTCCGAGGCCAGATGACCTCAAAGGGGAATTCTACCAAACATTTAAGGAAGAGTTAATACATATTCTTCTCAAATTATTCCAAAAAAGTACTAGAAGTAAAACTTCCAAACTCATTCTGTGAGCTCCACATTACCTTGATTCCAAAACCAGACAAGGACTCCACTAAAAAAGAGAATTATGGGCCAATATCCCTGATGAACATGGATGCAAAATTTCTCAATAAAATATTAACAAATCACATCCAGCAGTACATTAAAAAAATCATTCACCATGATCATGTAGGATTTATTCTTATCCTGCAAGTTGTTTCAATATTCACAAATCAATCAGTGTGATGCACCACATTAATTAAAAAAAGGATATGAACTATAGGATCTTCTCAATGGATGCAGAAAATGCGTTTGACAAAGTACAACACTCATTATTGGTAAAAACCCTCATCAAAGTTGAGAAAGATGAGACATATCTCAGCATCATAAAGGCTATATACAAAGAGTTCAGAGCTAATATCCGCAATGAGGAAAAATTGAGACCTTTTCCTCTATGGTCAGGAAGAAGGCAGCGATATCCACTCTCACCACTATTACGTATCACAGTATTGGAAGTCCTAGTCTCAGCAATCAGACAACAAAAACAAATAAAGACATCTAAAATAAAGGAAGAATTAAAATTTTCATTTTTGGCAGATGACATGAAATTATCTATAATATAGAAAATCCAAAAGACCACCAAAAAGTTGCTCAAACCGATACATGATTTCATTAACGTCTAAGGATATAAAGTCAATGTACAGAAGTCTGTTGCATTTCTATACAACAATAATGAAGCAGCAAAAAGGGAAATCAAGGAATCAGTCCTATCTACAGTTGCACTAAAGCTATATAAGATGCCTAGGAATCAACGTAAGCAAAGAGGTAAAAGATCTTTACTCTGGAAACTATAAAACATTGATGATATAAATTGAAGAGGAAACAAAGAAATGGAAAGACATTCCATGCTTATGAATTGGAAGAATATTGTTAAAATGTTTATACTACCCAAAGCAGTCAGCACATTTATTGCAGTCCCTATGAAAATACGACCAGCAGTTTTCACAGAGCTAGAACAAACAATACTAATATTTGTATGGAATCACAAAAGACCCCAAACAGTCAACACAATCTTGAAAAAGAAAAGCAAAGCTGGAGGCATTGCGAATGCAGACATTAAGTTATATTACAAAGCTGTAGTGGTCAAGACAGTATGGTACTGGAACAAAAACAGACATACAGATCAATGGAACAGAATAGAAAACCTAGAAATGGACCCACAACTTTATGGTGAACTAATCTTCAACAAAGGGCAGAATATCCAATGAGGAAAGATAGTTTCATCCACATATGGTGTTGGGAAAACTGGACAGTAACATGGAAAGAATGAAACTGGACCACTTTCTTACACCATATGCAAAAATAAATTCAAAATGGATGAATTACTTAAATATGAGGCAGAAAATCATCAAAACCCTAGAGAGGAGCACAGCTCTATGGCATTGCCTGTAACAACTTGTTACTAGATATGTCTCCTAAGACAAGGGAACCAAAAGCAAAAATAAACTATTGGAACTTCATCAAGATGTACAGCTTCAGCATACCAAAGGAAACAATTAACAAAACTATAAGGCAACCTTTGGAATGTGAGAAGATATTTGCCATTAACATATCTGATACAGAAACTTGTAAAATCCAACACCTAGAAAACAAATAATCTAGTTCATAAATGGGCTGAAGACATGTATAGACATTTTCCCAAATAATTCACACAGATGGCTAACAGACTCATGAAAAGATATTCAACATCACTCATCATCAGGAAAATACAAATCAAAATCACAATGAAATACTATCTCACACCTGTCAGAATGGCTAAAATTAACAACCAGGAAACAATAGAGGTTGAAAAGGATGCAGAGAAAGGGGAACCCTCTTACACTGTTCATGGGATGCAAAATAGTGCAGCCACTCTGGAAAACAGTATGAAGTTTCCTCAGAAAGTTAAAAGTAGAACTACCCTACAACCTAGCAATTGTACTACTAGGTGTTTACCCAGGGGATACAAAAAAATACCGATACAAACGACACATGCACTTTGATATTTAGAGCAGCATTATCAAACCTAGCCAAATTATGAAGAGTCCAAATGCCTATCGACCGATGAATAGATAGAGATGTAATATATATTACATATATATATGTATACACACATACACACACAATGAAATATCACTCAGCCATAAAAAAGAAAACAATGAAACTTATGTTTTGCAGTATTGTGGATGGAACTAAGGAGTATCATGCTAACTGAAATAAAATAGAGAAAGACAAATACTATATGATTTCAATCATTTGTGGTATTTAAGAAACAAAATATGGGATGTGAGGGCGATCTGGCTATGACATCTGTCACCCCATTGATCGCCAGGGTTGATTCAGCTGACCTGGCTGACTAGGCGGTTGTCTCCTTCCTCCCTCACCGCCCCATGTGCATCCCTCCAGAAGCTGCGCGCTTGGTCGAAGAGGACTACCTCCCCCAATAGAGGAGGACCATGAATATACTCATATACTCAAGGGTATATGAGTAGCTGTGCTCCCCTGCTAGAACCTCCAAACAAGCTCTAAAGAAACAAAACATATGAACATAGGGGGAAATAAAAATAAGAGTGGCAAACCAGAAAGTGAATTCTCAACTATTGAGAACAAACTGAGGGGTACTGGAGGGGAGGTGGGCAGTTACATGGTCTAAATGGCTGCTGGCTAGTACAGGGGAGGACATTTGTTGTGATGTATATTAGATGTTGCATGTAGGTGCCGAATAGCTAAATTCTTCACCTGAAGGTAATATGTTAACTAACTTTAAAAACTTGAGAAAATGGGGGAAAACAGTTAAATTGGGGTAGAAGAGAGCTCAAGAAATTGGTTCACCACATTAAAGAGAGCTACATTACTCAGATTAAAATTATACACCAACATCATTGCTAATAATTTTCACATAACCTCATAATTGAAGGCTTTATAATTTTAACATTATTGAGAACTAAATTATTTTATGAAGTAATTTAGCTCCCTCTGGTGGTAAAAGTTATTTTTTTAAAAAAGCTTTCTTTTAAAAATTGTAGACCAGGGAGGGGCACTGAGTGGCTCAGTTGGTTAAGCATCTGACTGGCTCATGTCATGATCTCACAGTTTGTGGGTTCAAGCCCACTTTGGACTCTGTGCTGACAGCCCAGAGCCTGGAGCCTGCTTCTGATTCCGTGTATCCCTCTCTTTCTGCCCCTCCCCCACTCACACTCTTTCTTTCTCTTCTCAAAAATGAATAAACATTAAAAATTTTTAAAAATTGTAGACTAGTTCTGCTTCTGCTGCTTCTGCTGTTGCTTCTACTTTTGCTGGTGCTGCTGCTTCTGCTGGTGCTGCTTCTGCTGCTGCTCCTCCTTCTGCTCCTCCTCCTTCTCCTCTCCCCAACTTCCTTTTCAAATTAGTTAACATACAGTCTTCGCTTCAGGAGTAGAACCCAGTGATTCATCTCATATATGATATCCAGTGCTCATCCCAAAAAGTGACCTCCTTAATGCCCATCACCCATTTAATCCACCCCCCAGCCCCAGCAAACCTCAGTTGTCTGCATTTAAGAGTTTGCCTCCCTCTCTGTTTTTTTTTTTTTTTTTATTTTTCCTTCCCTTCCCCTTTGTCCATGTGTTGAGTTTTTTGAATTCTACATATGAGTGAAATCATATGATATCTGTCTTTCACTGACTTAGTTTGCATGTCATAATACCCTCTAGTTCTATCCACGTTGTTGCAAAGCAGTGCTATCAACAATAGCTAAATTATAGAAAGAGTTCAGGTGTCCATCAACTGATGAATAGATAAAGAAGATGTGTGTGTGTGTGTGTGTGTGTGTGTGTGTGTGTGTGTGTATGTACCTACTGGAATACTCTTCAGTTATTCTTTAAAAGTAAAATCAAGCAAAAACTCTGTAAAATGTAATACCATTAAAATACAAATTCTCATTGTCTTATTCTAGAAGCAAGTGGTTATGCTGCTTCAAGAAATCGCAGATGAAACTTTTGGATAATGTTGATTTAATATCTTTGGGTTTAAAATAATATAATGTGGATAAAGATATTGGTCTTTCTGAGAAATAGAGTTAGATTTTTGACCCTAGATTTTATTGTTGGAAGAGCCTTTGAGGCAGCCCTCATACACTTTACCATGCTCATAAAAATGTGACTCTGCTTAGATCATCCTAGTATTTTATTAACAATCTCTGGAAATGCATTCATTTAGTTGTTGATAAGAAATGTAGCAAGGTGACTGAGGGGGGCAGGAAGTTTTAAACATTTCCTCAATACCTTCAGTACCTTCTGTGTTCAACATGTATCAAATGTTTGAATTTTTTTTAAAAAAAAAGATCTTCCAAAACAATTTTGCTGTGATTGTGCCATTAAGTTTTAAGCCCAGTTTGAGTCCTGAAATCTGAGAAATAGGTGCAAAATATTCAAGGTGTTCAAAAGATGTCAATATTACATTATTGCAGATGGTCATTTGTTTTTTAGAAAAGTAAATGACACCCTTTCTGGTATTGCTATTAGAAATAGAGTTTGTGTTAATGGGCTGTTTATTTCAGGCCCCTCATGTTTGAGGGGAATGAGTTGGTCATGATAATATCCATGCTATAGAAGTCATGTTATATCACTATTTTCTGGTATATTATTTAGTTCGAGAGAACATTGTAGTAAAGAATAAAAATACATTTTTTCAAATACATACAGTAAAACTGGGTGATACTAAATTTTATACTTTATCATCAAAGGTAGAGTAATAGATTGAAATATAGTTTATGTACTCTCTTATTTTTTCCTGAGAAGAGAAGAATTGAAGACACATGGAAAATTTAATTGATGAGTATTATCTTAGTGTCTAATGCCTGATTAGTATTAACAAT
The DNA here is from genome assembly GCF_003009895.1 of Hyaena hyaena. Classification (NCBI taxonomy): domain Eukaryota; kingdom Metazoa; phylum Chordata; class Mammalia; order Carnivora; family Hyaenidae; genus Hyaena; species Hyaena hyaena. The sequence goes on along the minus strand of NW_024082310.1, from coordinate 29,370 downwards.
TGAGTTTTTCAGCTCTTTATATCACTAATGTGTCTTTAGTAAAATTGAAACCCAGGATAATAAGTCAGGTTTGCAGTATTTGAGAACCGAGCTGGGAGTTTGGTTGTACAGGATTTTGCTTTGTTAGTATCCCGATGTAACCCACATACCAACAGGTAGATAGCAAGAAAGGTGACTTTTGTTAAGTATTATAAAAGATACCAAGGTATTGTGTGTCAGAAGACTCCATCTTAGTAATATGAGGCTAAGGACTTGTTTCTGTTCCTACCAAAGAGTAAATAGAAAGATTGGGCTTAAAAATACTTCAAGAGAGTTCTTGTAAAAGGGACATTACCACATTATAGCTTTGTTGACCTTGAGTGGAAAACCAAGTTCACTGAACTTGTCGATATGATTTAGAGCAGGATTTCTCAACCTCAACACTATTGACATTTTGGGCTAAATGTTCTTTGAATTTGTAGGATGTTTGATAGCATCCGTGTTCTCTAGTCACAAGGTAAAAGTAGCAGTATTGACAGCATAAAAATGTCTTCAAACATTGCCAAATGTTCCTTAGGGGTGGGAGGTCAAAATTAAGAGAAAGGAGATACATCAATAATGGGTGGTGACTGGAGCAGTAGAATCACTGATGTCACTGATGTCAAAATACTAATGCCCATCCTTAAAGACGTTTAAGTACCCAAATTTTCTTTGTGATTCTCTCAACAAAATTTTAGCATATAATATCTTTATCTTTTAAATAATAATCTGCCTATAGAATCTCCCAATGACTGCTAAAGTTACTCTATTTTCAGTAGTGTTTTCAAATTGGTTTGCATACACTGGTCCAGATACATACAAAAAATCTAGTTTATAACCTGGAGGAGGTATAATGAAAATTAAAATCATGGGCCTTGGAGGCAGACAAACCTAGGTTCAGATCTTATCTAACATTAGGGTAATCTTGGATAAGTGTCCTTGTCTAAACCTCAGTTGCATAGGTGGATGCAAGTAATGATTCCAACTAACTTGAATATAGCTCAGATGTTAGGTATGAAACCTGAGGCTATATTTGTCTAGCCTGTTTTATCTTTTTTTAGGTGTATTAATTTTCCTTCACAGTAGGAGATATATAGTAATCTCCAGTAAATTAAATACATTGGATGATCATTGTTTTTGTCTTTTATTCAAATGACCAGATCATTATCCTTTTTGTTGCCTTTTTTTATTGTAAGATTATCTTCCCCATGGGATGCAATTAGGGCTTAAAAAATGCTTTATAATTTATAAATTCATTTATCCTAAGGTGGGCATTCAGAACATGTTTGAGTGCTGTTTACATTTATAAAATTAAAACTGTTTTATTTTTTATTTAAATTAAGGTAAAATGCTAGGTGGAATATTCAAATTTGCAATAAGCATTTTTATTGCTTATAACAAAATAAAGAAGAAAATGCCTATATTAACATTCATTTATGCTAATTACTTTTACATTGTAGCCTTGATCTCAGTATGGAACAACCATAGGGAAAAACAGGTTCTGTTGGGACAAGTGTTGCATCCATGGAACAGGGTAAAGAAGTTGGATTTTATCTTGATTGGTATGGATGTGTGTATCAATTAAATATGTATTTATATGTAAGTAAATATGTATACCTTATATCTAAGTAAATATACATATCTTTTTATTTTATACAGAGTATTTTCCTACTATAATATGACACCATAAATTTGCAAAATGTAGTTAACTTTTTAATTTAAATTTTAGTTAGTCGGCATACAGTAAATATGGCTTCAGGAGTAGAATTCACTGATTCATCATTTACATACAACACCCAGTGCTGATCACAGCAAGTGCCATCCTTATTACCCATCACCCATCCAGCCCAACTCCCACCCAACTCCATCAACCCTCAGTTTGTTCTCTGTCATTAAGAGTCTCTTATAGTTTATTTCCCTCTCTTCTCTTTCCCCCACATCCCATATGTTCATCTGTTTTCTATCTTAAATTTCATATATCAGTGAAATCATATGGTACTTGTCCTTCCCTGATTAACTTATTTCGCTTAGTATAAGTACATCCTAGCTCCATCCACATAATGGCAAATGACAAGATTTCATTATTTTTGTTTTATTTATCCTTAAATAGTTTATTGTCAAGTTGGTTTCCATATAATACCCAGTGCTCATCCCAACAAGTGCCCTCCTCCATGCCCATCACCCCCTTCCCCTCTCCCCCACCCCTACCAGCCCTCAGTTTCTTCTCATCATTCCAGTCTCTCATGGTTTGCCTCCCTCCATCTCCCCAACTATTTTTCCCCTTCCCCTCTCCCCCATTGTCCTCTGTTAAGTTCCTCCTAATCCACCTATACGTGAAAGCATATGGTATCTGTCCTTCTCTGCCTGACTTATTTCACTCAGCATAACACTCTCAAGGTCCATCCACGTTGCTACACATGGCCAGATTTCATTGTTTCTCATTGCCATGTAGTATTCCATTGTATAGATAAACCACATGTTCTTTTTTTTTTTTTTTACAAATAGTTTATTGTCAAATTAGTTTCCACATAACACTCAGTGCTCATCCCCACAAGTGTCCTCCTCCATGCCCNNCCACATCCATCAGTCCTCAGTTTTTGTCAGCATTCAAGAGTCTCTCATGGTTTGCCTCTCTCCCTTTCCCCCACCATTTCCGCCCTTCTTCTCCCCCTTGTTCCTCCGTCAAGTTCCTCCTACTCCTCCTATACGTGCAAACATATGATATTTGTCCTTCTCTGCCTGACTTATTTCGCTCAGCATAACACCTTCAAGGTCCATCCACGTTGCTACACATGGCCAGATTTCATTCCTTCTCATTGCCATGTAGTATTCCATGGTATAGATAAACCACATCTTCTGGATCCATTCATCTGTTGATGGACACTAAGGCTCTTTCCATGTTTTGGCTATTGTTGAGAGTGCTGCTATGAACATTGGGGTACATGTGCCCCTATGCATCAGCACTCCTGTATCCCTAGCAATGTTAATCCCTAGCAATGTAAATTCCTAGCAATGATACTCCTGGGTCATATGGGAGTTTTAGTGTTAATTTTTTGAGGAACCTCCACACTGTTTTCCAGAGGGGCCGCACCAGTTTATATTCCCACCAACAGTGTAGGAGGGTGCTCATTTCTCCACATCCTCACCAGCATCTAGAGTCTCCTGATTTGTTCATTTTAGCCACGCTGACCAGCGTGAGGTGGTATCTGAGTGTGGTTATGATTTGTATTTCCCTAATGAGGGACGCTGAGCATCATTTCCTGTGTCTGTTGGCCATCTGGATGTCTGTCCTCTTTGGAGAAGTGTCTGTTCATGTCTTCTGCCCATTTCTTCACTGGATTGTTTGTTTTTCGGGTGTGGAGTTTGGTGAGTTCCTTACAGATTTTGAATAAAACCCCTTTATCTGATGTCACTTGAAACTGTCTTTTCCCATTTTGTCAGTTGCCTATTAGTTTTATTGACTGTTTCCTTTGCCTTGCAGAAGCTTTTAATTTTGATGAGGTCCCAAAAGCTCATCTTTGCTCTTGATTCCCTTGCCTTTGGGGATGTGTCAAGTAAGAAGTTGCTGCAGTTGAGGTCAAGGAAGTTGTTTCCTGTTTTCTCCTCTAGGGTTTTTGATAGTTTCCTGTCTCACACTGAGGTCCTTATGGTGGATAAATATTTTTATGTGCTGTTGAATTCGACTTGCAAGTATCTTGTTGAGTATGTTTGCATCTTTATTCATCAAGGATATCGGCCTGTAGTTCTCTTTTTTTGCTGGGTCTCTGTTTGGCTTGGAAATCAAAGTGATGCTGGCTTCATGGAATGAGAATGGAAATTTTCCTTCCATTTCCATTTTTTGAAATAGCTTGAGAAGAATGGGTGTTAACTCTGATTTAAATGTCTGGTAGAATTCCCCAAGGAAGCCATCTAGCCCAGGGCTCTTATTTGTTGGGAGATTTTGGAAACTGATTCCATTTATTCACTAGTTATGGGTCTGTTCAGTTTCTCTATCTCTTCGGTGTGAATTTTGGTAGTGTGTGTGTGTGTGTGTGTGTGTTTAGGAATTTGTCCATTTCTTCTTAGTTGTCCAATTTTTGGCATATAATTTTTCATAGTATTTCTTGATGATTGCCTGTATTTCTGAGGGATTCGTTATAATAAATCCATTTTCATTCATGGTTTTCTCTATTTGAGTGCTCTCTCTTTTCTTTTAGAGAAGCCTGCCTAGAGGTTTTTCAATTTTATTTTTTCAAGAAACCAACTCTTGGTTTCATTGATCTGTTCAACTGTGTTTTGTTTTGTTTTGTTTTTGGTTTCTATATTGTTTATTTCTGCCCTAAATTTTATTATTTCTCTTTTCCTACTGGGTTTGGGGTGAACACTAATTCCTAGGTGTGCTGTTAGATTTTGTACTTGCACTCTTTCTAATTTCTTGAAATAAGCCTGGAGTGCAATGTACTTTCCTCTTAAGACTGCCTTTGCCATGTCCCATAGAGTTTGGATGGTATTTTCATTTTCATTTGTTTCCATATATTTTTTTATTTCTTCTCTAATTGCCTGGTTGGCCCATTCATTCTTTAGTAGTGTGTTCCTTAATCTCCATATTTTTGGAGGTTTTTTCGACTTTTTCCTGTGATTGATTTCAAGTTTCATAGCATAGATCTGAAAGTGTGTGTGGTATGATCTCAATCCTTTTATATTTATTGAGGGCTGCTTTATGACCCAGTATAGGATTTATCTTGGTGAATGTGCCATGAGGACTTGAAAAGAATATGAACTCCATAGCCTGAGGATGTAGAGTTCTAAATATATCTGTCAAATCCATCTGGTCCATTGTGTCATTCAAGTCCATTGTTGCTTTAGTGAATTTCTGTCAATTGATCTATCCATTGCTGTAAATGGAGTATTACAGTCCCCTGTTATTAGCACCTTCTTATCCATAGACTGTTTATGTTTGTGATTAATTGTTTTATGTATTTGAGTGCTTCCATATTCGGTGCATAGACATTTATAATTGTTACCTCTTCCTGATAGATAGACCCTGTAATTATGATATAATGCCCTTCTTCTTCCCTTGATACTGCATTTACTTTAAATTCCAGTTTGTCTGATATGAGTAAGGCTACTCCAGCTTTCTTTTGACTTCCATTAGCATGATAGATATTTCTCCATCCCCTTACTTTCAATCTGAAGGTTTTCTCAGGTCTAAAATGAGTTTCTTGTAGATGGCAAATAGATGGATTTTTATTTTTTCTCCATTCTGCTACCCTGTGTCTCTTCACTGGAGCGTTTATTCCATTTATATTCAGTGTTATTATTTTTTAATTTATTTTTTAATAGTTTATTGCCAAGTTTGCTTCCATATAACACCCAGTGCTCATCCCTACATGTATCCTCCTCCATGCCCATCACCCTCTTCCCCTCTCCCCCACCCCCATTAGCCCTCATTTTCTTCTCAGCACTCAAGAGTCTTTCATGGTTTGCATCCCTCCCTCTCCCCATTATTTTTCCCCTTTTTCTCTCCCATGGTCCTCCATTAAGTTCCTCCTAATCCTCCTATACTTGCAAACGTATGGTATCTGTCCTTCTCTGCCTGACTTATTTCGCTCTGCATAACACCCTCAAGTTCCATCCATGTTGCTACACATGGCCAAATTTCATTCTTTCTCATTTCCATGTAGTATTCCACTGTATAGAGAAACCACATCTTAATCCATTCATCAGTTGATGGACACTTGGGCTCTTTCCATGTTTTGGCTATTGCTGAGAGTACTGCTATGAACATTGGGGTACATGTGCCGCTATGCATCAGCACTCCTGTATCCGATGAGTAAATTCCTAGCAGTGTTACTGTTGGGTCATAGGAGAGTTTTAGTGTCAATTTTTTGAGGAACCTCCACACTGTTTTCCAGAGGGGCTGCACCAGTTTACATTCCCACCAACAGTGTAGGAGGGTGCCCGTTTCTCCACATCCTCGCCAGCATCTAGAGTCCTCTGATTTGCTCATTTTAGCCACTCTGACCTGCATGAGTTGGTATCTCAGTATGGTTTCGAATTGAGTTGCCCTGATGATGAGGGACACTGAGCATCATTTCATGTGTCTGTTGACCATCTGGATGTCCTCTTTGGAGAAATGTCTGTTCATATCTTCTGCCCATTTCTTCACTGGATTGTTTGTTTTTCAGGTGTGGAGTTTGGTGAGTTCGTTATAGATTTTGTATACCAACCCTTTATCCAATATGTCATTTGCAACTCTCTTTTCCCATTCTGTCGGTTGCCTATTACTTTTATGGATTGTTTCCTTTGCCATGCAGAAGCTTTTAATCTTGATGAGGTCCCAAGAGTTCATTTTTGCTCTTGATTCCTTTGCCTTTTGGGATGTGTCAAATAAGAAATTGCTGTGGCTGAGGTCAAGGAGGTTGTTTCCTGCTTTCTCCTCTAGGGTTTTGATGGTTTTCTGTCTCACGTTCAGGTCCTTGATCCATTTCGCTTTTATTTTTGTGTATGGTGTGAGAAAATGATCTAGTTTCATTCTTCTGCATGTTGCTGTCCAGGTCTCCCAGCACCATCTGTTAAAGAGGCTGTCTTTTCTCCTTTGATTACTATTTCCTGCATTTATTCCATTTATATTCCATGTTATTATTGAAAAATATGGGTTTAGAATCAGTGTGTTTTCTGTAGGATTTCTAGTTTTGGTGGTGTCTCTGGTACCTTGTGTTCCTTGCAACATTTCCCTCATAGAATCTCCCTTAGGATTTCTTCTAGGGATAGTTTATTTGTGATGAATTCTTTCAAGTTTTATTTCTTTGGGAAAACTTTTATGTCTCCTTCTATTCTGAATGACAGGTTTGCTGAATAGAGCATTCTTGGCTGCATATTTTTTTCTGTTCATCACACTGAAGATTTCCTGCCATTCCTTTCTGGCCTGCCACGTTTCAGTAGATTGGTCTGTAAACACTCTGATAGGTCTCCCTTTGTATGTTGGGGCCCTTTTATCCCTAGCTGCTTTCAAAATTCTCTCTTTGTTCTTATATTTTGCCAGTGTCACCATGATATATCGTGCAGAAGGTCGATTCAAGTTATGTCTGAGGGGAGTTCTTGTGCTTCTTGGATTTCAATGTCTGTTTCCTTCACCTGATTGGGGAAGTTATGTGCTATAATGTGTTCAAGGACTCCTTCAACACTTTCCCTCTCTCTTCTTCTTCTGGAATTCCTATGATACGGATATTGTTCCTCTTGATTGTATCGCTCAGCTCCCTAACTCTACTTTCATGTCCCTGGATCAGTTTATCTCTCTTTTTCTCAGCTTTCTCTTTTTCTATAATTGTGTCTTCTAATTCACCTATTCTCCTCTCTGCCTCTTCAAGCTGTGCATTGGACACCTCCATTTTATTATACACTTGTAGCATTTTTTAATTCATCACAACCATTTTCAAGCTCCATAGTCTTTGTAGCAATAGTTTCTCTGATGTCTTCAATGCCTTTTTCAAATCCAGAATTTCATTTTATGACTGTTGTCCCAAATTCTTGTTCAGGTATGTTACTTATATCTGTTTTGAGCAGTTCTTTATCTGCCATTTCTTCCTGGAATTTCCTTAGAGGAGACTTTTTCCACTTCTGAATTTTGGCTATATTTCTGTGTATTGTTAGTTTTAAAACTTGTTATGTGCTCTGCACCTGTGAGTACTGCGGTATTAAAGAAGGCTCTTTGACTGTCAAGGACCTATCCATTCAGGAAGTATTCTTTGAATGGTGTCTCTTGCTCTCAGATATTGAGACTTTGGTTATTTTATTTTCTTACTCGTAGTGGTATTTGGGACTCTCTACCCTGTGTACTTTGGCTTGTTTCTTGAGGTATTCCTGGAAAAGAAAACAGACAGACAAACACATAGGGAACAAAGGCATGCAAACACACAGACAAATCCAAGAAACAACTGAACTGAAAAGGAAAAAAGAAGAAAAAAGAAGGTGGGGCGCCTGGGTGGCTTAGTCGGTTAAGCGTCCGACTTTCACTTGGGTCATGATCTCGCGGTTCGTGGGTTCGAGCCCCGCGTCGGGCTCTGTGCTGACTGCCAGCTCGGAGCCTGAAGCCTGTTTCAGTCTGTGTCTCCCTCTCTCTCTGACCCTCCCCTGCTCACGCTGTCTCTCTCTCTCCTAGAAATAAATAAAAAAAAAATACTAAAAAAAAAAAAAGAAGAAAAAAGAAGGGGAAAAGGAAGAAGAAAAAATTTTTTAAAAAATTAGAAGAAAAGAAAAGGAAAAAAATCCAAAAGACAAAGGACAGTATAAAAGCATCAAATCAGAATTCCCAGCTACAAATAAAAAGCAGGGTATGTGCAGTGCTGATGGATGAGCATATACAAAGAGCGAAATGACAGTGCAGGGAGAAAGCAAAATTGGACAATGACCACGCAGAGAGACTAAGAGGCTTAATTCAGAGAGAGAAAGAGGAGAATATTGTAGGAGGTGAGGAGAAAGAAACAAAGATAATATTACTCAGAGAAATATATAGTCTGATTACTCCAGAGAGAGTGAGGTTGAAAGGTAGCGATGAGGTTTAGGGTATACATATAGAGAATGATTAAATGTGACTGTTTAAGCAAATTAATGACCAGAGTGCCCAGTCCAGAAGAGGGAAGGGATACGAATAAGACAAGGGAAAATATATTTGAATAGAAAATATTGATCTAGAATTAATCACAGCAGTGCATCCATATTGGTCTTGCCCCGGCTCTGGTGGGGGAAAAAAAAAGCAGCTCTCTAGTGGGGATGGACGTGGTTTGGTGTAGGCAGGTCTTAGTTTCCACTGAGTCCTGTTGGCTGCTCCCTGAGGTCCTGCCCTGGAGGTTGTGGGGAGTAAAATGATGGTGCCCCAGTCTCTTCTTGAACCAAGCATTGCAAATCATGCTTTTTGGTCCAATCTCCCTGTGCCATGCGCGTAGCCAAGGTGGGCTGTGTTCTATGTCTCAAGCCCTGCCTCATTTCCAGATCTTAGTCGACTTGCGCTTTATTGATACCGCCTGAAATATAAACCCTCAGGCCGGGTCCTTCCCAGCTGAGCTGGGAGAGTAGCAGAGTAGTTTCCCCTGGCACCGCCTGGGACCGGGAGACCCAGCCCAACATCAGCACCACAGCTGGAATCAGGATCACTCTCTGTCCTGAGCAGAGGTTTTTCTCTTCTCCGGGGACAGTTCTATGAGCAGTTTTAGCTGCTCTTTCTTTTCTCTTCGACTCACCGCCGCTCCCCGCAAAGAGGCCTCCCTCTCCTCCCTCCATGTCTCTGGGTCCAGGCCTGTTTTCTCTTCCCCAGATCACGCTATGTACCTATGAGGTTGTTTTCTCAGCGGATTCTGTCTCTTTTCCTCCCAAACTCCTTCGGTTCAGTGTCCTATGGCTTCAGGCCTTCTCCGTTTGAGAGATGGGGGCGAGTGAAATGAATGGAGCTCCTTACTTCTCCGCCTCTTGCCTCCCCTCTAAAGATTACATTATTTTTGATGGCTGATTAATAACTTTTAACTCTGTAATGATGGACATTTTCTATTTCCGTGCACATTTGAGTTAGAGATTGAATTTGCTTCCCTTTGTAGTTTCTGCTCTGTTAAGTTCTCCATTTGTTCCAGTATGTTTAAAAACCAGATTCTCAATGTTGGTTTTTGTGTAAAGTTTTGAGTCAAGATTTTAAATCTTATTTAAAGTGTGAGCTTTTGAAAATATTAGTGATTTATATTTGTCACAGTCTTATGAATTTTTAAATTTGCTTTCTCCAGGATGAACTATCACAGAAGTTTGCTCATCTACATGATCAAGTGTAGTTTAGAGAACTGGTGCTTTTGTTTACTTCACTTGCTTCTGAAATATTTTGTGTGTGTAGATAGATGATAGATAGATAAGCTTTATTCAAGGTACACTGAGGACACCACTTATTACAGAATTCTTAAATACCACTTGTATATAATGCTTGCTTTTGCCTTGCTGTACTTTCCAATACTTTAAGAAGTTCCAGAAAGTTTCTACCTAAACAGAGTTTATATATTTTGTTGATAAGTGTAATGGCCTTGTTTTTTGGTATATTTACTTGATGAAGTTAGCATTAGCTTGTTTTTTTAAAAATATTTATTTTATTTTGAGAGAAAGAGAGAATGAGAATGAGTTTATTTATTTAGGGAGAGGGAGATAATGAGTGGGGGAGGGGCAGAGAGAAAGAGAGGGAGAGAGAATCCCAAGCAGGCTCCACACTGTCAGCACAGAGCCTGATATTTCAGGAACTGTGAGATCATGACCTGAACTGAAATCAACAGTTGGACACTTAACCAACTGAGCCACCTAAGCACCCCTAGCATTAGATTGTTGTATATGAAACACCTTCCTTAAAAATTACATAAAAAATATGACACCAAAGTACTACAGAAGAAAGTACTTTGTACAGAATAAAGTATAAAATAAAGGTTTTGGCTTCTTTTGAATTCAAAGTAATTTTAAATCTCAGTCTGCATTCACATGTAATGCATAAAAATAAAAGCAAGAAAAACATGTTTACTTAGTATATATGTAACCAAAAATACCTTATTTAGTGTCCTACAATGGATAATGCTATTTTTTGTGTGTTTTATGCTTGTCTTTGTCTTTGCTTATTCAAGCAGAAATGTAGTTGACTTTTAATCTGTATACCAGCTTTTAAATTTAGATTATTATTGGAATTTTTACCCAGTAATCTAATGACTTTTATTTAAAATTTTTAAATTAAAAATTTTCTTTCATAATTTTCCTATATAGCTGGAAAAAGTCTATAACATTAAATCTAATAAACTAAAGTTTGCTCAGTTTTGAAATTTTCTCTTTGCTAAATATCACTGTTAAGACTTTCAGAGAAATTTAACCTTGCATACTTACAAATGAAATCAAATCACATATTTAACCATTCTCTTTTGTCTACTCAACCCTTGTTACGCTGGATTTTAAAAGGAGATTTGGGCTCCTAGGTGGCTCTGTTGGTTAAGTGTTCGACTTCAACTCAGGTCATGATCTCATGGTCTGTGAGTTCAAGCCCCACGTTGGACTCTGTGCTAATATCTCAGAGTCTGGAGCCTGCTTTGGATTTTTTGTCTCTCTCTCTCTTCTCCTGCACTCACGTTCACCTTTCTCTCTTTCTCAGAAATGAATAAGCATTTTAAAAAGTCTTAAAGGAGATTAATTTCCATGGTCTTAATATCATTTAAATTTGCCATAGTATTGTTGATAGGCCAGGATTAAAAGACACACACACACACACACACACACACACACACACACATGCAACAGTGTTTTTAAACCAACCAACAAAAAATAATAACAAAGAAAACAAAATTGAGCCGACTCAAGTTAAAACTACTATTAAGTTCTAGTTAAATGAATTTATCTTTTGTCTTAAACAGCCGTTCAATAACTGGAAGAAAGGAAGTAAAAATTAAAAAGTTAGATTAAAATGTTTTGCCCAGCCCTGAAAATAACTTCTAGTCCAATGGAAGTTGAGAGTACAATATAGGGGATTGAGGGGACAGAAAGTCATAAAATTATAAAGAAGACTAGTCTCTGAAAGGCCAGCATCCTCATGGAAAAGCATTTGATGACCATCTGTACTACTAGCCATTTCCCCAAGAATGTCTATATTTTATACCCAACTAAAATAAATTAACATGTGCCTACAATTTTCTGATATAACAGTCTCCAATGTGGAGAAGTAACCAAGTTATATTTTAGCAAGTAATCTAGGTTAAGTAAATAAGGTATATTTTATTACTTCATGATTTATCCATGAAAGAATTCCCATATTTTATGAAGTTCTACTGAAGAGCAGATATATTTAGAAAATATTTTTGTTGTAAGTCATGAAGACATTCAGAGTGCAATTATGAAGACTCTTTTTTTGCTATGTATTCACCATTCATATGTGATATTTCCTACCACAAATGAGAATGGGTATAAATGAAGATTATTTTCACTGGTTAATGAAAGAGAAACTACCTTTTGCTAAGTTTGGATGGTTTGAAGGTGAAGGAGGATAAGTAAAGTATCCTCCAAACTGAGAAGGCACTTTGAGACTGAAAAATAAAGCAAACTACCCCATACCATTTACCCAGTTTTATTCAAGGTAACTTACTGACAGGAAATTGGGCAAATGATCAGGCACTGAAGAGCTATTCTCCAAAAAGTCTAGACCTTAATCCATAGATTTTATAAAGTGAGGAGATGTGCAGAGGGCATTGTAGTGAGGTCAAATGGTTTAACATTTAATAGATGTCCTAGTGCCATCTGTGCCCCAGAGAGGAAGGAGAGGAAGAAACTATCTGTGCTAGTTATCTAAACAACTTTAAGGAAGATCAGTACAAACCTCCAACATTCGGGTCAGGACATTGACTTCCAAGGGGCCTAGAACATATAGCCACATTGGAGGTTGTTACAGGGATATGGACAAGATGGAGGGCAAAAGATGGATTCAGTATTGCAGCATTCTTACATTGGGTTAAACATATTTAACTTTTTTAGTAGTTGACTGTATGGTGTGATCCCAATGTGGTAATCCTATTTTGTTTATAATTGATGCTTTGTTTTTTTCTACTTAAAGCGTAAAATTGTTTGATTATATTGGAACATCCTGAGAAGCCATAGAAGAGATTATTACAGACTAAAATACCTATTAAGTAGAGTTTTATTATTTTTCGTTGGTGGGAGTTGCAGATTTTGTTTTATTGAGTTGAATAAAAACTGTTAAATTGTGAATATAGCTTGTTTAAATCTAGAAATGTAATTCTGATCTAAATATGGCTTCTCATACTTCTATTTAATAGCCATAACAGATTTATCTCGTAAAAATTGTTCTCAGACCCCAAGTTTCACATTTGGATTTGTCTATTATAATAAAAATACCTTTATTCTTAGACCAGTAGCTTCACAACCTGTGAACTCTTATCTATTATTAAAATACATTAAATTTCTAATTTGATAAGTGATTTGATAATTGAAAAGTAATAAATGTAGAATTTTAGGGGAAGATGTCAAAGTAGGAGGATCCTAAGATCACCTTGTCCCGTTGACACACCTAGATGATAACCACATCTCTGCAATCAACTCAAAATGACCTGAAGACTGGTAGAATAGAATAGACTTTCTATAGTTAATTGTAGAGAGGACCCCTCATGGAAAAGTGTAAGAAGAGACAGAGATGTGGTTGGAAATCAAACTCCTGAGAAGACTAATCACAAGTGGGAAGGAGCCCACAAGCATGAAGAAAGATCAGACCCCACACACACTAGGCACCACAGAAATGGGGGACCTACACTGGCAAGATGAGGCTCCATAACATTTAGTTTTGAAAACCAGAGGGGTTTAAATTTGTGAATTTTCACAACCAAGAGCTTAACACTGGGCACTTTCAATATCAGCAAGCCTAGCTGTGGAAGAGCCAGAAGACAATAGGAAACTGAGCCCCCACCCTTGAAGATTACAAGATACAGCATATACACAACAGTTTAAAAAATACCTGGGGTTACACAGGAAGGAGGTTTATCTATGAATCTCAGAATGTGTGTTGGAGGGACAAGGGACTTCTCTAAGAACAAAAGAGTTGACAGGTGCCACTTCTCCAACCCCAGCCCAGCCAAGATAGCCTGATGCTTGTGAGAACGAACACACTCTCCACACACCTTGCTGACACCATTCACCCTGCCTCTGCATTCTCTTACAGATCTGCCCCATCCAAACAATCTTACTGTGCAGGAATACCTCAGAGCAGCTCCTGTCACATTTTATTCTGAAATCTATCATGGCAGCAACTGGTGACACTCCAAAGTGACTCCTGTCCTGGGGAGAGAGGATGGTAATCACACACGGCAGTTTGCGGCCCCAACTGGTGAACATTTTGCGTGCAAAGTGCTCTGCCAATCAGTGTATCAGCTTCAGTAGATGGTCTGGGAGCAGGCACCTAGATCTGGTCGCTGACCCCATCCACCAATGAAAGCCTCTAAGGATAATGTAGACAGACTGCCTTGAATTTTTATGCCACATGCATCCCCAGAAAACAGGCTGAAGGCAGGTATCTCATGACTGCTGACACTGCCCAACTATAGGCCCATTGTGGCCCCAAACTGGCCCGATAACAGCACAGGAATCAAACCTAGCCCACAAAAGCCAACGTGGGACACTGTAGTCAACTAGACTGAAGGGCAAAAGAAACTCACACACAATATTAGGGCAAACACAACCCACATAGGAGATGCTCCTAAAGCACCTAGTTTTGGTAAAGAGGGTTCATTACACTACAGGACATCTTCTATATAATGCCACCACTTTTAAGATTAGGATCTGTAACTGACTAAACTAATACATAGGAACAAAAAGAATTACAAAAAATGAGACAGGAATATGTCCCAGATGAAAGAATGGGGCAAAACCATAGCAAAAAAATGAAACCAGATAGAAAATATGCCTGATAAAGAATTCAAATTAATCATCATAGGGATGCCTGGTGGCTCAGTTAGTTGAACGTCAGACTTCACCTCAGGTTATGATCTCACAGTTTGTGAGTTCGAGCCCCCTGTTGGGATCTGTGCTGACAGCTCAGAGCCTGAAGTCTGCTTCAGATTCTGTGCCTCCCTCTCTCTCTGTCCCTCCCCCACTCACAGTCTGTCTCTCAAAAATAAACATTAATTTTTAAAAAATCATCATAAAGATATTTATGAGACATGAGAATAGAGTGGAGGATCTCAGTGACACCATCAACAAATATATAGAAAATATAAAAACCAGAGGTGAAGAACTTAACTCAAATATAAAATACACTTGATGGAATAAATAGTAGATTAGAGGAGGCAAAACGGATTCCATGGTATAGATAAACCACATCTTCTTGATCCATTCATCTGTTGATGGACACTTAGGCTCTTTCCATGTTTTAGCTATTGTTGAGAGTGCTGCTATGAACATTGGGGTCCATGTGCTCCTACGCCTCAACATTTCTGTTTCCCTTGGGTAAATTCCTAGCAGTGCTATTGCTGGGTCATAGGGGAGTTCTATTGTTAGTTTCCTGAGGAACCTCCACACTGTTTTCCAGAGGGGCTGTACCAGGTTACATTCCCACCCACAGTGTAGGAGGGTGCCCATTTCTCCACATCCTCGCCAGCATCTAGAGTTCTCTGATTTGCTCATTTTAGCCACTCTGACTGGCCTGAGGTGGTATCTCAGTGTGGTTTGATTTGTATTTCCCTGATGAGGAGGGATGCTGAGCATCGTTTCATGTGTCTGTTGGCCATCTGGATGTCCTCTTTGGAGAAGTGTCTGTTCATATCTTCTGCCCATTTCTTCACTGGGTTGTTTGTTTTTAGGGTGTGAAGTTTGGTGAGTTCCTTATAGATTCTGGATATTAACCCTTTATCTGATATGTCATTTGCAACTATCTTTTCCCATTCCATTGGTTGCCTATTAGTTTTGTGGATTGTTTCCTTTGCTGTGCAGAAGCTTTTAATTTTGATGAAGTCCCAATCGTTTATTTTTTCTCTTGATTCCCTTGCTTTTGGGGATGTGTCAAGTAAGAAGTTGCTGAGGTGGAGGTCAAGGAGGTTGTTTCCTGCTTTCTCCTCTAGGGTGTTGATGGTTTCCTATCTCACGTTCAGGTCCTTGATGCATTTTGAGTTTATTTTTGTGCATGGTGTGAGAAAATTATCTAGTTTCATTCTTCTGCATGTTGCTGTCCAGTTCTCCCAAAACCATCTGTTAAAAAGGCTCTTTTTTCCATTGGATATTCTTTCCTGCTTTGTCAAAGATTAGTTGGCTGTATACTTTTGGGTCCAGCTCTGACTTCTCAATTCTGTTCCATTGGTCTATGTGTCTGTGTTTCTGCCAATACCATACTGTCTTGATGATGACAGCTTTGTAGTAGAGGCTAAAGTCTGGGATGGTGATACCTCCCATTTTGGTTTTATTTTTCAGTATTACTTTGGCTATTCGGGGTCTTTTGTGGTTCCAAACAAATCTTTAGAGAGTTTGTTCTAATTTTGAGAAGTATGCTGCGTGCAATTTTGATTGGAATTGCATTGAATGTGTAGAGTGCTTTGGGTAGTAATGACATCTTAACTATATTTATTCTTCCTATCCATGAGCATGGAATGTTTTTCCATTTCTTTGTGTCTTCTTCAATTTCCTTCATAAGTTTTCTATAGTTTTCATCATACAGATCTCTTGTATCTTTGGTTAGGTTTATTCCGAGGTATTTTATGTTTTTTTGTGCAATTGTGAATGGGAGCAGTTTCTTGTAATCTCTTTGTGTTGCTTAATTGTTGGTGTATAAAAATGCAACCGATTTCTATACATTGATTTTGTACCATGCAACTTGGCTGATTTCTTGAATCAGTTCTAGTAGGCTTCTGGTGGAGTCTGTCGGGTTTTCTATGTCGAGTATCATGTCATCTGCGAAGAGTGAAAGTTTGACGTCCTCTTTGCCAAATCTGATGCCTTTGATTTCCTT
>NW_024082310.1:0-10349 GCF_003009895.1 Hyaena hyaena | reverse complement strand
TCTCTCCTTCTATTTTGAATGACAGGCTTGCTGGATAGAGGATTCTTGGCTGCATATTTTTACTGTTCATCACATTGAAGATCTCCTGCCATTCCTTTCTGGCCTGCCAAGTTTCAGTAGATAGGTCTGTCACCACTCTGATAGGTTTCCCTTTGTATGTGAGGGCCCTTTTCTCCCTAGCTGCTTTCAAAATTCTCTTTGTCCTTGTATTTTGCCATTTTTACTGTGATATGTCGTGCAGAAGATAGATTCAAGTTACGTCTGAGGGGAGTCCTCTGAGCCTCTTGTATTTCCACATTTACTTCCTTCCCCAGGTCGGGGAAGTTCTCTGCTATAATTTGTTCCAGGACTCCTTCGGCACCTTCCCTCTCTCTTCCTCTTCTGGGATTCCTATGTTATGGATATTGTTGCGTTTGAGCGTATCGCTGAGCTCTCGAATTCTTCTTTCCTGTTCCTGGATCAGTTTGTCTCTTTTTTTGTTCGCTTCTTGTTTTTCTCTCATGGTGTCTTCTAAATCACTTTTTCTCCTTTCTGCCTCTTCAATCCATGCATTGGAGGCGTCTAATTTATTATGTATCTCATTTATCACATTTTTTAATTCTTCATGTCTATTTTTATTTTCCATTCTGTCTGTAGCCATAGTTTCTTTGATGTCCCCTATATTTTTTTCAAGCCCAGCTATTAATTTTACCATTATTATTCTAAAATCTTGTTCAGTTATGCTGCTGATATCTGTTTTGAGCAGTTCATTAGCTGTCATTTCTTCATGGAGTTTCTTTGGAGGAGAGTTCTTTCGTTTCGTCATTTTAGTTAGCTTTCCAGTTCTTGTGGGTTTTAAAGACCTGTTATGCTCTCTGCACCTATGAGCGCTGCTATATCCAAGAAGACTCCTTTACTGTCCAGGGTCTATCTTTTCAGAGAGTGTTTTTTGAATGGTATCTCTTGGTCTCTCTTGTTGGGACCTTGGTTATTTTATTTTCCTATTCGTAGTGATATTTGGGACTCTCCACCTTGTGTACTCTGGCTTGTTTCTTGAGGTAGCCCTGGAAAAGAAAACAGACAGACAAACAAACACGGAGCAGGAGCACACAAATGCACAGACTAATTCAACCAACATGCAAACCGAGATGGAAAACAAAAAAGTTAAGAGAAAAGATGGAGGAGGGAGTGCAAATAATAGAGAGTATAAAATACATTAAAGGGTCAAAAAGGAGAAAAGAACAGGAATAAAGAAGAAAACCAATGGACAAAGAAAAGTTTAAAGCATATAACCGGATTTCACAGCTACAGTTAAATAGCCATGAGTATGCAGTGCTGGTTGAAGAGCATCGAGAAAGAGAGAGAAGGCAGGGCGGGGGTGAGTTAAAATTGGAAATAGAATGAACAGACAGAAGGGATAAGAAGCTTTTTTCAAAGAGCTAAAGGGTAGAACATGGTTGGATAGGTGAGAGAAGGATGCTGGTGTTATCCAGAGAGACTATATAGTCTAAGTACTCCTGAGAGAAAGAGATGAAAATGTTGATAGGTGTAGAATTTACATCTACAGAATGGACTCGTTGTGATTGTTGAAGCAAGCTGGTGACCGGAGTTAGTCAGGTCAGTGTCCTGGGGAAAAAGAAAGAAAAGAGGAAAAGAAAAAAAAAAAAAGTAAGGAGGGCAGCTCTCAAGCAGGGATGGGCGTGGTGTGATCCAATGCCTCAGGCGGGAGTTCTGCCTTGGTGGTTGTGGGGAAGAGAGTGGCGGCGCTCCAGTCCCTTCTTGAACCAAGCGCTGCACATCACTTTTTTGGGCGTGTAAACTCCCTGTACTGGGGGCTCAGCCAAAGTTGGTTACACTCTTCAACCCAGGCCAGTCCCAGTCTCCAAATCCCAGTCAGCGCGCCCAGCTGAAATTGCCTTAGACACAACTTCCCAGGCAATGCCCTCGGGGCAATTCCAGGCCTCCTGCAGAGCTCTGGGGGTGGAGTCAGAATTGCTGCTTCCTTCTCCGGGTAGGGCTGGCGAGCATGGGCGGGGGCCTGCCCGCTGGTTGCGAGGAGCCTGCTGGAGTGAGGGAAACCAGGTCCCTCTGTGTCTCGTCACCCGAAACACGAACTCACAGTCCAATCTCCCAGTTTTTAGCTCTTTGCCTTCCCTCTAGAGTCCCAGCCAGCCAGGAGCATGGACGCCTGGTGTCCGTGCGTGGCTCTTCCAGGGGCCCAAACCAGCTGGGAGGACAATGGTGGCAGGCGCACCCCTACTCTAGAAGTCCAGCCAACCAGGAGGAAGCACAAAAAAGCAGTCTGTGTGCTCAGCCCCTCTGGGACCAGTTGGTGCGAGTGGACCTGGTGTGCAGTTATTTGGCGCGCTGGGTGTTTTTATGCCCTGATCGGAGGTTTTTCCCCCTAGCAGAGGTTTTTCTGTTTCAGGCTCTCTCTTTTTCTCCTCTCACTCCCCGCAGAGGGGGATCGCCTCCGACCCTGGAGTCTCCGATCCCGGTCCTATTTTATCTTCACCAGGTCGCACTCAAGTTAGAAGGCTTTCTTAGTGGATTCTGCGTCCTTTTCCTCCCAATCTCTCAGGTTTCGTAAGGTTTCCAATGGCTTCAGATCTTTTCCATGTGAGGTATGGACGCGAGTGCATGAACGGAGCTCCTTACTTCACCGCCATCTTGCCCCTCCTTCCCCAGACAAAATAGACTTTAAAACAACCTGTCCAGGAGCGCCTGGGTGGCTCAGTCGGTTGAGCATCTGAATTCGGCTCAAGTCATGATCTCACAGTTCGTGGGTTTGAGCCCTGTGTCGGGGCTCTGTGCTGACAGCTCAGAGCCTGGAGCCTGTTTAAGATTCTGTGTCTCCCTCTCTCTCTGACCCTCCCCTGCTCACATTGTCTCACTCTCTCAGAAAAAAATAATCATGAAAAAAAGAAAAACCATTGACAAAGCATAATTACATTTCATGATAAAACATCTCAACAAAGTATGGTTAGAAGAAACATAATATAATAAAGGCCATTTATGAAAAACACACAGCTAATAGCATACTCAATGGTAAAGAACTAAAAGCTTTAATATCAGGAACAAGACAAAGATGTCAACTCTCATTATTTTTATTCAACATAATATTGGAAGTCTTAGCCATAGCAATCAGAAAAGAAAAAGAAAAGGAATCCAAGTTGGTGAGGAAGAAGTAAAGCAATCTCTATGAAAACACCAACAACGTTGTTCACAGAAACATAACAAATAATCCTGAAATTTGTATAGAACTGTTAAAGACCCCAATAACCAAAGCAATCTTGAAAAAAAGAACAGAGCTGGAGATATCATAGTTCCTTTTTTCAATATGTAATATAAAGCTGTAGTAATCAAAACAGTATGATACTGACATAAAAACAGACACATAGATAAATGCAACAGAATAGAGTCTAAAAGAAAACCCATGCTCATATGGTCAATTAATCTATTACAAAGGACACAAGAATATACAGTGAGAAAAAGACAGTTTCTTCAACAAATAGTGTTGGAACAAGTAGCTGTATGAAAAAGAATGAAATGGGGCCTTTTTCTTACATCATACAGAAAAAGAAACAAAATAGATTGAAGACATAACTCTGAGATCTGAAACCATACAATTACTAGAAGAAAACATAGTCAGTAATCTCTTTGTTATCAGTTGTGCCTCCTCTGGGAAGGGAAACAAAAGCAAAATTAAATTATTGGGACTACACCAAATTAAAAAGCTTTTTTTTTCTTTGCAGTAAGGGGTTAACAATTAAAATATGTAAAGAAATTAAACAAATCAACAGCAAAATAATAATGATAATAACTAGTAATAACCATCATCATCCATTTAAACAATGGGCAGAGGACCAGAATAAACATTTACCAAAGACCTACAGCTAGCTAAAAGACATTAAAAGGTGCTCCTTAAATAGAAGGAGGCAAGATGGCAGAGAAGTAGGGAGCTCCGTGCATTTCACTTGCACCCATCTCTCAAATAGTGAAGGCCTGAAGCCATAAGACACTGAGCCGCAGGAGTTTGGGAAGAGAAAGAGACAGAATACACTGGGAAGGGAACCTCATAAGTGCCTGAGTGCAAACTTGGGAAGATAATAGTCTACCGGGAAGAGACATGGAGGGAGGGGAGGGAGACCGCTTGCGGAGAGCAATGGTGAGTCAAGGGTAAAAGAAGGAACGGCTAAAATTGCTCATAGAACTGTCCCTGGAGTAGAGAAAAACCTCGGCTCAGACGGGGAATGTTCTTAGTTCTAGCTGGGGTGCTCATGTTGAACTGGGTGCCCCGAGTCCGAGGTTGCACCAGGAGAAACTGCTCCGCTGCCCTTCCGGCTCGACCTCCGGAGGTTGGAAAGCAGCCAACCTAGACTGCGCCTCTGCTCCTCCTCCAGCTCGACCCCTGGTGGCAGGGAGGCAGCAACAAGCAGGACTGTGTTTTGGGCGGTATCAATAAATCCTGTTGACAGGGATCTGGAAATGATGCGGGGCTTGGAACATAGAAGACATGGCCCAACATGGCTGCACAGGGAGATCGGATCGCCCAAGGGAGCGATTTGTGGTGCTTCGTTCCAGAGAGGACTGGGGCACTGCCATTTTGCTCCCCACAACCACCAAGGCGGGAGCTCAGGGAGCAGCCTGCAGGAACTGCAGAGGAATTGTGGAGGCTAAGACCTGCCTACACTAACCATGCCCATCCCCACTAGAGAGCTGATTTTATTTATTTATTTATTTATTATTTATTTATTTATTTATTTATTTATTTATTTTACTGGAACCCAAGGCAAGACCAACATGGATACACTGCCGTGATTAATTCTAGATCAATTCTTTCTATTAAGATATATTTTCCCCTTGTCTCATTCGTATCTCTCCCCTCTGCTGGACTGGGTAGTCTAGTTATTGATTTGCTTAAACAGTCATATTTAATCCATTCTCTAGATGTATATTCTACACCTCCAGTGCTACTTTTCTATCTCTCTCTCTCTGGAGTAATCAGAGTATATAGTTTCTCTAAGTAATACTATCCTCATTTTTTTTCTCCTTACCCCCTACAATATTCTCCTCCTTCAATCTCTGAATTAAGCCTCTTAGTCTCTCTGCCTAGTCATTGTCCAATTCCGATTTCTCCCTGCCCTGACATTTCTCTCTCTGTATATGCTCTTCCATCAGCACTGCATACACCCTGGTCTCTGGTTGTAGCTGGGAATTCTGGTTTTATACTTTTAGACTGTCCTTTGTCATTTGGGTTTGTTTTTTTTTTTTTTCCTTTTTTTTTCTTTTCTTTCTTCTTCTTTCTCTTATTTTCTTTTTCTTTTTCCCTTTCGGTTTGCTCGTATGTTGGATTTGTCTATGCCTTTGTTTCCTTTGTGATTGTCTGTCTGTTTTCTCTTCCAGGACTACCTCAAAAAACAAGCAAAAGTACACATGGTGGAGAGTCCCAAATACCACTACAAATAGGGAAATAAAATCATCAAACAACTAGAGAGAACAAGAGACACCATTCAAAGAACTCTTCCTGAACGGAGAGGCCCTGGACAGTCAAAGAGCCCTCTTTAATACAGCAGAACCCGCAGGGCAGAGTGCATAACAAGCTTTTATAACTAAAAAGAGACAGAAAGCTAGCCAAAATGACAAGATGGAAGAACTCTCCTCTAAAGAAATTCCAAGAAGAAATGACAGCTAAAGAGCTGCTTAACACAGACATAAGCAACAAAACTTAGCAAGAATTTAGAACAATAGTCATAGAATTAATCGCTGGGCTTGAAAAAAGCATGGAAGATATCAGAGACACTATTGCTACAAAGACTATGGAGCTTAAAAATGGTTGTGATGAATTAAAAAATGCTGTAAGTGACGTGCATAATAAAATGGAGGCGTCAAATGCATGGCTTGAAGAGGCAGAGAGAATAGGTGACTTAGACGACACAATTATAGAAAAATAGGAAGCCGAGAAAAAGAGAGATAAACTGATCCAGGAACATGAAAGGAGAGTTCGAGAGCTGAGTGATACAATCAAGAGGAACACTATCCATATCATAGGAATTCCAGAAGAGGAATAGAGAGGGAAAGGCACTGAAGGGGTACTTGAACTAAATATAAGAGAACTTCCCCAATCAGGTGAAGGAAACAGACATTGAAATTCAAGAGGCACAGAGAACTCCCCTCAGATGTTACCTGCATTGATCTTCTGCATGACATATCATAGTGAAACTGGAAAAATATAAGGACAAAGAGAGATTTCTGAAAGCAGCTAGGGAAAAAAGGGCCCTAACATACAAAAGGAGACCTATCAGAGTAGTTACAGACCTATCTACTGAACCTTATTAAGCCAGGAAGGAGTGGCAGGAAATCTTCAATGTGATGAAAAAAAAATGCAGCCAAGAATCCTCTATCCAGAAGCCTGTTATTGAGAATAGAAGGAGAGATAAAAGTTTTAACAAATAAATAAAAACTGAAAGAATTTGTCACCACTAAACCAGCCCTACAAGAAATCTTAAGAGGGATTCTATGAGGGAAATGTTGCAAGAAACACAAGGTACCAGAGACATCACCACATTCATGAATCCAACAAAGGACACAATGACTCTAAACCCATATTTTTCAATAATAACACTGAATGTAAATGGGCTAAATGCTCCAATCAAAAGAAATCGGGTAGCAGAATGGATAAAAAAACAAATACCATCTATTTGCTGTCTACAAGAGACTCATTTTAGAGCTGAGGAAACCTTCAGATTGAAAGTAAGGGGATGGAGAAATATCTATCATGCTACTGAAAGTCAAAAGAAAGCTAGTGTAGCTATACTTCTATTAGATAAACTAGACTTTAGAGTAAAGGCAGTAACAAGATATGATGTAGGGATCTATATAATAATTACAGGGTCTATCCATCAGGAAACGATAATAATTATAAATGTTTATATACCAAATGTGGCAGCACTCAAATACATAAAACAATCACAAACAGAAACAATCTTATGGATAAGGATGTGCTAATAGCACAGGACATTAACAATCCACTTACAGCAATGGATAGATCAATTAGACAGAAAATCACTAAAGAAACAATGGACTTGAATGACACATTGGACCAGTAGGATTTGAGAGCTATATTTAGAATTCTACACCCTGAGGCTATGGAGTTCACATTCTTCTCAAGTCCTCATGGCACATGCTCCAAGATGGATCACATACTGGGCCATAAAGCAGTCCTCAATAAATAGAAAAGAATTGAGATCATACCATGCACACTTTCGGATCACAATGCTATGAAACTTGAAACCAACCACAGGTAAAAGTGTGGAAAACCTCCATAAACATGGAGGTTAAAGAACACCCTACTAAAGAACTAATGGGCCAATCAGGCGATTAGAGAAGAAATTAAAATATATATGGAAACAAACAAAAATGAAAATACAACTATCCAAACTCTTTGGGACGCGACAAAAGCAGTCCACAGAGGAAAGTACATTGCACTCCAGGCCTACTTCAAGAAAATGGAAAAAGCACAAATGCAAAATCTAAGAACACACCTAAAGGAACTAGATGCAGAGCACAAGGCCACCGCAAACTCAGCAAAAGAAGATAAATAATAAATATCAGGGCAGAAATAAACAATATAGAATAAGAAAAAAACAGTTGAACAGATCAGTGAAACAAAAGTGTTTTTTGTTTGTTTGTTTGTTTGTTTTGGAACGAAAATTGAGAAGCCTGTAGCCAGGTTTCTCAAAAAAAGAGAGAGAGAGAGAGATCCCAAATTAATAATGTCAAGAATGAAAATCGATTTATTACAACCAATCCCTCAGAAATACAAGCAATTATCAGGGAATACTATGAAAAACTATGTGCCAACAAAGTGGACCACCTAAAATAAATGGACAAAATCCTAAACACAAATGCATTACCAAAATTCAAATGGGAAGAGAGAGAAAATCTTAACAAACCCATAACTAGTAAAGAAATTGAATCCGTTATCAAAAATCTCCAAACAAATAAAAGTCCTGGGCCAGATGGCTTCCTTGGGGAATTCTACCAGACATTTAAATCGGAGTTAATACCCATTCTTCTCAAGCTATTCCAAAAAATAGAAATGGAAGGAAAACTTCTGGACTCATTCCACAAAGCCAGCATCACTTTGATTCCCAAACCAGAGACCCAGCAAATATCACTGATGAATAAGAATGCAAAAATCCTCAACAAGATACTTGCAAATGAAACTCAACAGCACATAAAAAGAATTATCCACCATGATCAAGTGGGATTCATTCCTGGGTTACAGGGCTCATTCAATATTCACATATCAATCAATGTGATACATCACATTAACGAAAGAAAAGATAAAAACCATATGATCCTGTCGATAGATGCAGAAAAAGCCTTAGACAAAATACGGCACCATTTCTTAATAGAAACCCTCGAGAAAGCCGGGATAGAAGGAACTTACTTAAACATCATAAAAGCCATTTATGGAAAGCTCACAGCTAACATCATCCTCAATGGGGAAAAATGGAGAGCTTTCACCCTGATATCAGGAACACGACAGGGATGTTCAATCTCACCACTGTTGTTTAACAAGTGCCGGAAAATAACAGGAAATAAAGGCATTAGAATTGGCAAAGATGCAGTCAAAATTTCACTTTTCACAGATGACATGGTACTCTACATGGAAAACCCGACATACCCCACGCGGAGCCTATTAGAACCGATCCATGAATTCAGCAAAATTGCAGGGTACAAAATCAACATATAGAAATCAGTTGCATTTTTATAAACCAATAATGGAGCAACAGAAAGAGAAATCAAGCAATTGATCCTATTCCCAATTGCACAAAAACCCATAAAATACCTAGGAATAAACCTAACCAAAGGTGTAAAAAATCTGTATGTTGAAAACTATGGAAAACTTATGAAGGAAATTGAAAAAGACACAGAGAAATGGGAAAACATTCACGCTCATGGGTTGGAAGAATAAATATTGTTAAAATGTCATTATTACCCAAAGCAATCTACACATTCAATGCAATCTCAATCCAAATTGCACCAGCATTCTTCTCAAAACTAGAACAAACTATCCTAAAATTTGTATGGAACCCCAAAAGACCCCGAATAGTCAAAGTAATATGGAAGAAAAAAAAAAACAAAATGGGAGGCATCACAATCCCAGCCTATACTACAAAGCTGTAATCAAGACAGTATGGTATTGGCACAAAAACAGACATGTAGACCAGTGGAATAGAATAGGGAACTCAGAATTGGACCCAAAATGTACAGCCAACTAATCTTTTACTAATCAGGAAAGAGTATTCAATGGAAAAAGATAGCTTCTTTAAAAGATAATACCGGGAGAACTGGACAGCAACATGCAAAAAAAAAAAAAAAAAAAAGAAAGCAAAGAAACTAGACCACTTTCATACACCTTAAACAAAAATAAACTCAAAATGGATGAAGGATCTGAATGTGAGACAGGAAACCATCAAAACCCTACAGGAGAATGCAGGAAACAACCTCCTTGACCACAAGTGCAGCAATCTTACTTGAAACATCCCCAAAGGCGAGGGAATCAAGAGCAAAAATGAACTCTTGGGACCTCATCAAGATAAAAACCTTCTGCACAGCAAAGGAAACAATTCATAAAACTAATAGGCAATTGATGGAATGGGAAAAGATAGTTGCAAATGACATATCAGATAAAGGGCTAGTATCCAAAATCTATAAGGAACTCACCAAACTCCACGCCCACAAAACAAATGATGCTGTGAGCAAGACATGAACAGACACTTCTCCAAGGAGGACATCGAGATGGCCAACAGACACATCAAATGATGCTCAACGTCCCTCCTCATCAGGGAAATACAAATCAAAACCACACTGTGATAGCACCTCACGCTGGCCAGAGTGGCTAAAATGAACAAATCAGGACACTATAGTGCTGACGAGGATGTGGAGAAACGGGCACCCTCTTACACTCTTCGTGGAAATGTAAACTGGTGCAGCCCATCTGGTAAATAGTGTGGAGGTTTCTCAAGAAATTAAGAATAGAATTCCCCTATGACCCAGCAATAACACTGGTAGGAATTTACCCAAGGGATACAGGAGTGCTGATGCATAGGGGCAAATGTACCCAATGTTCATAGCTGCACTTTCAACAATAGCCAAAACATGGAAATTTCCTAAACGTCCATCAACTTATGAATGGATCAAGAAGACGTGGTTTATCTTTACAATGGAATACTACATGGCAATGAGAAGAATGAAATCTTGCCATTTGTAACAATGTGGATGGAACTAAAGGGTGTTATGCCATGTGAAATAAGTCAGGCAGAGAAGGACAGATACCATATGTTTTCTCTCATAATTGG